>NC_038252.2:3283107-3285081 GCF_000004515.6 Glycine max | reverse complement strand
AAATCTTCTTGTCACATTCAACCTCTCCCTAAGATTGTAGTTTATCCCAAGATGATCTTCATACAAGAAAGGGTGCATCTTCTGACTCTATAAAATGACAGAAGGCTTCAGTTTTAATTTGATATCACAAGGATATTTGAAATTTGTTTACTCAAATATATAAAATGGCAGAGCATTTGGACAAAAATTCAAGACATCTAGAGAACCAGCTAATAAAAGGAGAATGCATTTACTACCCCCAAAGCATGCAACTAACCAAGAACTGTTCAATAGATGGTAATTATATATTTGACACTTGTTATAGATTAACTAATGACAAGTGAGCTCTGCCTTCATAGTTTAACCTGCAATTTGGGGTATACCCTTCTAAAAGGGTTCACAGATCCATAAGTTACGCATGCTTTCAATAAAAAGGGCTCATAATAGTGGTCATGTTTGCCTTGCCACCTTTAATGTGAACATATAATAGCATAACATTCTTTAATAGTAAGGAGACTGAATTATATGATCGATACCCATCTTAGAAACATGCTGGAAGATTCTACATTTTTTGGGAGCGGAAAAATGACTAAAAAATCGTAAGCAATCCTCTTTTCAGCTATTTATTTATCCTTTTTCAGAAATATGCAAATACTCTTTACTTGGTAATTCAACATAAAAACACTATAACATACTTTCAAACATAACTATATTTACTAAAACACAAGGTAGTAATGAACGGATCCAAATGTTACTAAAAATTAGATAGACCTCCCAACCCGTTCCACTATGCCTTAAATTTCTTCCTGCACACATGCGCAAGTGAATGAACTACCCCCCACCCCCAAAAGAAAAAAAAAACTTAATCAATCCACAAACACATTAATAATGCAAAAAGATCAGGTTTGAGCCCAAACTCTTTTAAGTTTTCCTGCCTTGTTTGTTTTCATCAAAAGAGCATCCAATGTCAATAGATTTGCATTCCATGTGAAAATGAAACAAAATAAAAATAATCAGAGGAAGTTCAAAGGAACAAATGCATACAATGATCATTACACGTTGAAGAACAAATACACTTGAGGAAAGGAAAAATAATAAGAGGTGGATTATTGCATAAATAAGTTTAACAGCACATAAGAATATAAGATGAACAGAAAAAAAACTTTTATCATACTTACTCATTGAATTTATTAATTTTTAAACATGTTGTAGCAACAAGTTCATTTATGAAAGCAATTTAAGCTTAGCTAACTTTACTCAATATAATTTCAAATTACCTGCCAGCTACGTTGTTCACTGCTTGTATCAGAACCTCTTTTGAGAAACGCTGCCTCTCGAAACAACAGCACTTGCTTCCACACCTCCTGATTACTTTGAGACTTCCACTTTGCCTTTTCAGGTATTGAACCAACTTCAGGATCACAGGGATTCTTTGCAGCACCTGTAACCCAGCTCAGCATATCCAACGCAGACTCTCGCATCCTCTTACAATCAGAACTATCACTATCCCCATCAGACAAATCCAACATGTCTCTCTTCCTCTTTCGATCATCACTATCCCCACCAGGTGGATCCATCACCAAGCCCTTACCATCATTGTCGCCACACTTCTCGCCTCCACTCAACAATCCAGCCACACTGTAGTTCGCCCCATCCAACACATCCACCACCTGCTCTTTAGACATTTTCCCTCCATCAAACTCTTCCCCCGCTTCCATTGCATCATTCCCCCCACCCAAGTTTCCATTCACCGACTCATTCACCTCACGGTCTGGCATCTCCGACTCATTCACCTCACGGTCTGGCATCTCCGAATCACGACACCCTCCATTTCCATCTCCTTCACCTCCACCACCCTTGTTTCCCCCACCCACATTTCCAAGAACCGACTCATTCTTCTCACAGTCCAGCACCTCCGAATCAGGACACCCTCCATTTCCATCACCACACAACTTCCTCCCATCCACATTATCATCATCATCATCACCTCCACCC
>NC_038252.2:3269669-3272493 GCF_000004515.6 Glycine max | reverse complement strand
CTTACCGCCCTAGCTCAACAAGATGAGAGGGAAAAAAAAAGTATTTAATATTTAATTAATAAAAGGGGCTTTTGTGGGAAGGGGTATATGAGAATGCATGAGAGTTTGTCATCAACACATGGATGCCCTTATGAATGATTGTCCAAAATTTCAAGATTTATCATCTTACCCCTTTTTGCCCAAGAATATACCAAATTGATTGGGGGCATTCAATGTAATCTTAGTTTTTTATATTTCATATTATATTAATTGTTGGGGATTTTATTTCCTAACCTTTCTTTTAATATGAAAATCTATCTATAAATTGCATAAAATAAATTCATTGTATTTTTAGGATTGTTAATTTTTTAAAAAAGAACATGATTATGAATGACCAAAAACTTATCATACGTACGGATCTAGCTAAACCAAGAAGAATAGTATGAACCACAAATTTATAGATATTTGTATGCATAAATTAAAAATTAATATGGTTCATCCAAAAAAAACTACCTATAGGGAAAATTAAGGGTTCATCTCAAATGCACATATTTTTTATTCAATTTTGATTATAAAAAATGCTACGTTGTTTCATGTTTTTAAAAAAAATGTATAAAAGCAATGAAAATAAAAATAAAAATATGTTTTTAATGATTTTTTACACAGTTTTGAAAACTATAATACAGTGAAAAATAATGTGATATTTTTTGTAAATAAAAGCTAAAAACAATAAATGTTTTCACAAACCAAATGACCTTGAAAAAAATTTGATTATAAGTTTGAAACTACTCATTTTCAAGGTTACTAATTCACGTTGATACATGGGTCACATAAAATATTTTTGTTGCTCACATAAAATATTTTTGTTGCTAAAGATTATAGTTATGGTTTACTAGAGATAATTGTATGTAAATTGGATAGGAATATTATAAACAATAAAATTATTTTTTAAAGTATTTATCAGAATTGTTAACGCAGGACTCTAATTCGATACTGTTACGTATAAAAGAATTTCTAGGTATTTGAGTTTTAAAATTAGATTAGTGTATTTTGAAGATGACTTCAAATTATATTTTAAGCTGTCCTAACTTGATTGAGTGTCTTACCTTCTTTAAAAAAAATTGATTAATTTATATTAATAAAAAAATAGATATTTTATTCTAAAGTAAAATTCACTTGAAAAAGCATTGACCGTTGATTGAATTTTAAATTTTATAATAGTCATTGATTATTTATTTTTAAAACATTTTTTTGTAATAATTGTATTTAACAAAGCATTAAATTGTTCGCATTAATGTTATTTAATATGCAACTTTGGTTATTAAAAAAATAGATATTTTATTATAAAGTAAAATTCACTTGAAAAGGCATTGACCGTTGATTGAATTTTAAATTTTATAATAGTCATTGATTATTTATTTTTAAAACATTTTTTTTGTAATAATTGTATTTAACAAAACATTAAATTGTTCGCATTAATGTTATTTAATATGCAACTTTGGTTATTAAAAAAATTATACTTTTTATATTAAGTAATAACATTACAATTATAATGGTTAAAGGTTAATACTACTTACACATTTGTTTAAATTATTTGTTTTAAAATATATTTTTTACAAATAATGTCAATATAATGTGATATGATTGATAGAAGCATGTAATGATGAATTCCACTACTTGTGTAAAAAATAGGGAATTAGTTTTTGATTTTTGACCTAGTGATGTCTTGGTTTACACCAAATATTTTACAATCATAATTTAAAAAGTAATTTATTTACTTAGACCACTGGTGTCACAATCAATCTCACACGCTTAATGGTAGCAGTTGATATTATCTAATCAAATTTCAATGTCATGATTCTTAATAATGAATTTAATTATATTAAAAAATATAATTATATTAAATTAATATTTAATGATATTAAAACAATTTTTTCATAACAAAGAATAAAATTGTTTTTAAATTCAATACTTATTAGTAATTATTGTAATTAGTATTTATAAATTTATGAATTTTAGCAATTAAATTCATGGATAACATTCTCTGTACAAACTCATGCAAAATAACACGAGAGTAAGCATTTTGGTTCTTTTATTATGACTTTAGTGATTTACTTATTAATATTTCTTATTTAAGCCTGACTAATAAGTTACTAATTGACGGTAAAAGATGAAAGGAGAAAAATATAAGTTACTAATTTGAATACTACTGTCAATAAAAATTAACCAACTAACTAATAACATTCGTCAATAAAAATAATAAAATATTTTTTAAAAAATTAGTTTATCAATTTGGAGTTCAATTTCGGTGATATTTTATAAAATACTTCATAAAAGTTATTTTAAAATTTAGTCGACGAATAAAAATATAAAAACATATAAAATAATAAATAATTAAGAATAAATTAATAATATAAAAAATGTATGAAAGTATATTTCATAAATATGAATTAACATTTACCAATAAAAAAATCGCAAGATCCATTTACGAAACAAATAACAACCAGTTAATTATATTAAAATAAATAAATAATGAAATATATCTTTAATTATTGTTGTTGATCAGAAATAATTTAAAGTAATAAAAAAAATGAAACAAACTTACGAAAAAGTCATTTAATTTGTAATGTTGTTTATGTAGTATTTTTGTAGATATATAAATATAAATATCTTTTTTTCTTCCATAATTTTTTTATGGATTTATTAAATGCAATACATAATTAACTTTATGTTTTATTTCTGATAAAAAAAATATTTTTTATTATATATATTATTATAAGAATAAAAGTTATATATTATTTTGTCTCTTACAATGACATGATTTATAAAAATATTTAGTGGTACT
>NC_038252.2:3060516-3269569 GCF_000004515.6 Glycine max | reverse complement strand
AAATATCATATTAGCACTTATACCAAACTTCATTTTGTCCTTTTTTCTTTAATCTCTTTGGCATGCTTAGAACTCCTAAGGTAGTTTAAGGTAATACGTACCTTGATTAGTTTAACGGGATTTTACGAGAACAAAAACTTTTCAATCTACACCAAACATGTTCCTTTCAAATAGGAATTGTAAAGTTGTTTTACTTCCTAAATAAATTACTCCGTTTTGGACCAATTTTTTCCAACCTCTATATCTTGTTTATTTTATATTCCTGTTTATTTGGTTTCATAACCCCGACCAAGATTTAGGGCCTTGAGTTTCAAATCAAGGAAGTGAGTCCATTTTTAACTCTTACTTATATAAATAATTATTTCTGATGAGTTACTTAATTTTATAGTAAAGATAGGAGAAAAATAAAATATTTATAAATTAAACAATTTTTTAATAAAATATCTATTAGAGAGCAAATTAGTTGAGTTGATTAAAATTAAGACGACATAAATTAATATATTGTTTATATGAACACAATTAGAAATGTTCTTATAAATACAATCAATATCAATGTAAGAATTATATATATATATATATATATATATATATATATATATATATATATATATATATTCACTCAAGTAAAGTGTCTTTTGTGTAATACCCTCATTTTTAATTATTGTTTTGTTTATTTATCTATCTTGCATTTATTTGTGGAAAATTGGACAGGAATCTCAAAATTCTGAGGGATAAAATTAGTTTAGAATAATTCTTAATTGTGATTTATTTCAAACAAAAAAATCTGGACCGAGGAAAAAAAATGATCAAATTATCTTTAAAATACTATATTAGGCCAACATTCATAAAAGTAAGAAAAAGTGGAAAAAATCAATTAGCTTAAAATGATATTTAAATTATTAAATGTAATTTTGAGATTTTTTTTGGAATTATTTGAAATTCTTATGTAAAATAACCAAAATGTCCTTTATTGACAGTAAAAGTTCAACCAATGTTCTTTGACCAATATAAATAATAGAAAATATATTTTTAGGTGAAAATATGTATAAGGTTAAATACATATATATAGTTTTGTAATATTGTAGTTAATTTGAATTATTTTCAATTTTAATAAATTATATTACAAATAATTAAGTAATAAATTAGTATATACAAAGTTTTTTTTTTGCATTATTGTGGAGTTGGAATCATCCACAACAATTCCCTCTGGCAGGTATAAACAATAGTCAAACTATAATCACAAACTTTTATTAAATTAATTTTTCCGTGTTATCAAAATTGGTTCAGACTCACCAATCGGTTCGACTATAAATAAAAAATCTCATTGGTCCAAGCAATGTGTTGGATTAGAAATGCAACTAGCCTGAAAATAATTGGTTATAATTGATCTCGATCAATTTTATAGAGAATCAATGACACACATGTTCATAATAAACCTAATCATCATAACAAAAATCCTTATAGTAATAATGAGTTCTTGTCAAAGGTTTGTCGTTGTTGCTATAAGCTTGTTGGGGCTTGTCTTCATCAATCATCAAAGAGCTAAAATAGATATAGAGAAAGAAAGAAAATAAATAAAGATGTTCACAACCACAATATTTTATTGTCACTCAAACAATTTGAATAAATTAACTATTTTTAAAATGTTTTTATTTTAATAACTTATGATTTTATGAATTTATATATCTTTATATTATTTAGTATTAATGTACTGTTACACTTTATTGTTATTGTGATTTATTATTTGACTTTAGTATGCAGTTAAAATATTAAATTATTATTGTGGTAAGAGTGTTTTTTTGAAATGTATATGTCATTAATAAGTTTTTTGATATTACATTTTTTATTTGTAAATTCTTACAAGTTTATAGGAATTTCTACGAGTTGAATTTATAAAAGTTTTACCAATATACTTAAACTCCTATGTTTGATAACCTATATTTGAATTATCTACATCATGGTAATAAATGTGAGATAAGAACGACATGATATATCTAAGTATTTTTTTTATTTCAATCAGTTAATTAATAAATGAATTAAGAAATTAATTTAAAAATATTATTTAGATAAGAACAAATTTTTCATCCGAGTAATTAATAAATTTCAGCCACGAAAATGTGGGTTATCTATGAGTTTCTCCAACCCTAACGACAATGAGGTTGAGCTTTTTTTAGTTGCCTCTTTTAAACTCATCCCAAATTGCCTTGTTTTTAGCAAAGCAAGGCTATGAATAGTTAAACTCCCCTCCAACTTGCTCTATTGTCTTATATAATTCTAGACTTGCAACCAAGTTGTGAATACAAACTAACAATGCCTTCTTTGAACCTCCCAATTGGTGAAAAAATGCCAAGAAATAATGGTAAAAGCAAAATTAGATGAAATATCCATCAATATTGAATTTAGCATATTACGAGAATATTATGTAATATGGTTAGAGATAAATATAGAATGATGTAATTTAATGTAATTATTGAGTTTTAATATTATACCTAATGAGTGTGTTTGGTATAGTGAAAAGAGAGGGGAGAAAAAAAAAAGTATAAATAAAAAGTTTAACTATAATAAATATAATATAATTTTACATTGTTATCCAATTATAAATTTTTATTGATGTGACTTTTAACATAATTTTATAAAAGTCAACAAACTTATTCTAAATGATAATTTTTAATTAGATAGCAGTATAAAACTATTTTACACTAAAAGTATATAGCCATTTTTCTCATAAATAAATTAATGTTGGCTGTTTTTTAATCATTATGTTATATGATTGATACAAAATATTTATCAATTTTTTTATAGTTAATTTTCAAAAAAAAACTTGGGTAGCTACCTTTATTAAATTTCTTCTCCCAATTATATTTTTGTTCATTCACACAAGATTTAACCAGACTTTTTTTAAGGGGACTAAATTCAATACTATTTAGACTAATAACTTTTTCTTATTCTTAGATGAACGCTTGTTATTTGGCAGGAAGCAAATGAATGAGATTTTTTTTAAGAAATAGAAGGGGCCCACGAAAGTTATCTACACCGAAAAAATGTGAAAATTAACTACACAAGGTTCCCATAATCTATTGGGTTCGTTTGTTTAAGTTTATTTTAAAAATTGTTTTTTAATAAAAAAATTAGTTTATGTTTTTTAATGTGTTTGTCTATATTTTTCTTAAGAAATGATTTTATACTTTTTTTAAGAAACTCATAAAAGGTTTTATCACAGTTTTAGTTTGTTTTTTGTTTAAACAAAATAGTCCATTATGTTATCCCATAATTGATTATCAGAGCTTTCCACGCTGCCTGTGTGTTGTATTATATTTGAGTTGTGTTTTTTGAGAGAAATATTTGAGTTGTCAGTTGTGTTATATATTATTAATAATGACAATTAAATAATAATAATAATGTGTTTTTATTTAATATTTATTTTATTTTATTTTATTTTCTTACTTATTAATCAACTTCAATTTAAATATTTACCTTCTATTTCATTTGATTTTTTCTCAACCAAATAACTTCTATTTTCTTGTTTTCTTTCCTCACTTTTTTACTTTCATTCCTAGAAACTAAATAAAGAAAAGAGATGTCTTGATTTCAACAGCCTTTTCCTTTTTTTCTCTCTCTTTTTTAAGATAATGTCTTTGTCCTTGAAGTTATAGATTTTAGAGTTTATACTTTATTTAAGTAGAGTCCACTTCTAATAATGTTTCTTACCAAATAAATATTGCTTATTTTGCCAAAACAAAATTTATAAGTATGAGATATTATTTTATGAGCAATGTCAACGACAGTTTTTCTTTTTCTGGTAGTATCTTTTCAATACCATATATCTGATAGGTTGATATTAGTTGAAAATCACCAAATTTGGTGGAACTCTCACCCTACCCGTGGATCAATCGACAAATTTTGCGTCATTTGGTTGCATTTTATAGTTTCATTGGTATAGCCAACTGAATATTTTTGTAATTGTAATTAGGACTGAAAAATGAATTGAAATTGTTTCAGCCCGACTCAATTTGATAAGTATTGGTTCAACTCACAGTTTGACTTGAGTTTAGTTTGTTAGCTCAATTTGATATAAAATTATAATTATTTTATATATTTTTATTTATTTTGTACAAAATAAAATTAATTAAAAAGTTAATTACATGAACTTAATAATATAAATATATTATTTAATATGTTTGTGCGAGAGAGTTTTTATTTGTGTAATTACAATTTTATTTTCTAATTAGTTTTTTAGGAATAAATAAATCTAAAATAATATATTTATATTTAGTTGAGTTTTATATAGTTTAAGTTTAGCTTGTAGCAGGATCAATTTTAACTCAAGTTAACTCATTTAGTTTATAGATCAAGTTTAAAGAATTAATTACCAAATTGAGTCTCAAACTAGGTGTTATGAAAACCGTCCCCGTCTTTGACTTAGTCAAAATATTGAATTAGAGGTCTAATTGGTGATCACTTAATTATCCTAGTTGAGTTGATATATATATATATATATATATATATATATATATATATATATATATATATATATATATATATATTAATTTATTTAATAAATATATATAATATATCTAATAAAATATACTCACCTCAAATTATAATTTGTATACTCTAAAATTAAATTTATTGTCATAATTAAATTATAATTATTATATAATCATTTATTATTATAATTTATTTTGTGAATCATTAAATAATTAAGAAAACTCTTATTTTTCATTACTAAATACCAAAGTTAACATATGACCATAAATGAGTTTGGTGAAAATGTATAAAACATGTAAATATTAAATAATAAATTATTAATATGATAATAAATAGCTATTATATATTGTTATCCAGGTTTAAAAAAAATATTATATATTATTCAATAATCAACTATTAACAATTTAACATGTTTTATGAATTATAAATTTTTTAAAAAAACTATTCAACCAAGTCAAAGTGGACCAACTTGATCTAGGTCACTTGATTTTGCCAAACTCGACTCAGCCAAATTGAATTGTTTGTATTTTTAATTTTACACCTTAATGAGACCTATCAAGGTACCAGAGGTCAATGGTTGATCTGATTTTTATAATTATACTTATGTTTAAGTTGGTTTGATTGATTATCAGTAAATTTTGTAAATTATTTAATCTCAAATAAACATGAATAAGTACACAAAAATGTAAAATAATAAAGTTTTAGTTTGAAAAAAAGGAGAAAATTATTTAACAAAAAGCCGTTAAAATTGCTGTTAGGAATAATTAGTAAGAAATATGTAGACAACTGCAAGTCACATATTTTTGTGTGGGGATCTGTAATTTGACAGTTAAACAAAAAATGTTTACATGCAATTCTAAAAGTGGAGGAGATTTGAAAAGGGATTGCAATTTGTAACTGCCAATTAAGAGTAGACAAACAGTACACATCCAACATGGCCAACAAAGATATTCGTAATCACCAAAAACCATACTTATATTTTTTTTCCTTATTCTTATTACGTCATTTTAGAGCTTACATATTTTAGATATTCAGAATTGCAGAGTAGTCTATAGCAACAGTTTCAATTATAGCTGCCGGAGCTGAGGACTCTAAGAAGTATTATGAATGGGAACATGTTCTCTCTTTCATGTGCCTCTTCTATGTCGGTGCCATTGAGGAAATTAAAATTGATTTGTTTTAAATGTCATGACATTTTTAACATCCAAGCTTAAACTATTTTTTTTAATAAAAAAAATCTGTTTAAAAATTCAAAAATCTGTATACCAATTTTTTTTTAAAAGTTAAATAAACAGACCTTAAGTCTCGAAACAAAAACTTAACATGGGTAAGTGATATATTTGATTTAGAAAAGAGACGAGAATAGAAGAAAGAAAGAGAGCATAAAATGAGATGATTTTTTAGATTGCGTCGACGTATATAAAGTGAAAAGTGAAAGGAATATATATATATATATGACATAAATATCCTTAATAAATAATAAAAAAGTATGTAAAATAAAGATAAAATAGTTTTTTTTTATTTCATTATCAAAACATCACCTTTCCTCCTATATTTTTGTGTTAAAAGTAACAAATGAAAGTCACAAGATTAATCTCCTAAAAAAGTAAAATATTAATTAACGGAAAATTCTTCTCGCCATAGATGCTATTTTATTTGCATAGACTAAAATTGAGCCCATGTAATATGATTAAAAAGTTTAAATTACTAGCCACTCAAATGTTAGTTTTCTCCTCTATTCATTTTTCACTTTTGATAGGATGATAAAATATATAGGCCCACATTTTTTTTAATCTTTTCTTTCTTGCTAAAGTGAAACTAGACCGTGAAATTCCATCCTTGACTGTTCCTTCATTTTTAAACATACTCTAAGAGTCTAAGGCATTTCAGATTCTTAGCTAATTTATGACTTATTCAACTAATTTATAAGTTTAACAAAAGTTAGACGGTTTAGCTTTATTTATTTATTGAGTCTAACCCCAGCTCAGCAGCTTCATGTAAGAAAAACATATTTAAATTAACTCGTTTTAATCGTTTAAGGCAAAGTCATTGTTTTTTTTTTGTTAATGTTTAAGGTATAACCTATTTAACCCGTTTCCCACCCAAGAGCCCCATGTGCATGATTCAGCCCAGTATAAGATGCATGCCTTCTTGCTTTGTGTGCCTCATTTTGTGTTTAAGAAAAGCTTGCTAATTAAAAGTATTTTTTTAAAAAAATTATCTATGTATTTATCTTTTTACTTTTTAATACTTTGATATTAAATTCTTTAACAAGTGTCCTTAATTCTTCCTTTCCCAATTCCCGCGTGTCTTTTTTGGCAATAATTATTATCTTTGTTTTTTATTTTTTATTTTCTTATAAGCATTATCTTTGTTTTCTTATCCTCTGAGAATATAGGCAGGATTTTACTAGCAATAATATATACTTGCACTGAAAATGTAACTGCAGCTGTAATTTACAAGACGGTATCCATTTTCTGTTTTACAAAAAGAACACAAACAAAAAAATATTGAGAAATTTGTAGAGAGAGAGTGAGCATCAAAACTACACACTATACAGAAAAGGTCACAACCGAACAAAAATTTTCAGTCAACAAGAGAAGCAACATGCGGTAGCATCTAGTCAAACCTCATTTTCCTCATAATTAGCCAAAGATTTTTTTTTTTTTTTTACAATTAATACTTCTATCATTGATCAGAAAATGCATTAATTACATCAGAGAGGGATCCACAAAAACAATGACTGTAAATGCAAGGTAAACAAAAAATGAAATATAAAACATTTAACAAGTTAATGAATTAAAACAATAAATAAAAGAAGGGCAGCAGTACCATCAATGTAACCATTTAAACAACAATGAACTCCTCCCATCAGCCACCATTTAGAAAAATGTAATTATAAAACTAAGTAACTAATTCATTGGTTGGTCAAATAATACTCTGTAACATCAAAGGAAAAAAAGAATTATTCAGTTAAGTATCAGGTAAACAACCTTAGAAAGATTTTATTTCTTTGTCAGCTGTCACCAACTAGAGATACCTTCAGTCAGCAATAACTAGTATTCCACATCTAAGCTAGAATTGCATTTTTCTTTCCCATCTTTAACAGCAAACGTGCTTGCTGTGATTTTGCTATGGCATGAAAAGGAGGGTGCATGGTTCTTCTCAGGTAAATTTTCTTGTTAACTATAAAAGGAAGCGTGGAAAAAACAAATCCAATACAAAATAGTACTTGACCTTTCTGGTCTAATTCTTCTAGAATGTCAAAATGTAATACATTCAAAGCAAATAGCTGTCCGGCAGTGAGTGAAAAGCTATTAAATCACAAAATATTATAAGAAATTGAAGTTATTTTTAATAAAGGAATAACACCAATGACCAATGACAACCAAAAAGGCAGCACCCACGAAAACAAATACCAAAGTGCTGGATAATTAGAGAGATAGTTTGCCAAAAAAGAAAAAAATGCTTATGCGTTGAGTTTCTAATTATGGGAACATTTTCAGACACCAACTGGGATGCCACAAATTGGCTAGTGATTATTGATTAATAATATAATCAATCGCAAAAACAACATGCATTTGATAATTCAGACCTAACATGATGACAATTCAAGGCGCTGTAAATGATAAAACAGGATGATGGACGCTGTTCTTTGTATAGTTGATTCTGAGAAACCATATTAGTTGTTACCGATTCCAATACCACATAACTTGCAACTTATATTACACAGCTTGTAACAAGTCAAGCTTATTTTATTGCAAAATCCACTGCTGTAGCACGCAACTGGGGTAGTAAAGCAGCTAATAGATTTGGACAATTTTACAATGCAAAACGATTTTTTAACAAAACCACTTCAATTTTTTGTTCAAATATTTCTTTTACTCTTATCAGTGAGGTGGGATCAAAATTGAATCATTGTCATTGCTTTTGTCGTAATTACATTACAAGTTAAAAATAAACATGTTAAACACACACGTATATATAAAGTTAATATTTCATTCATTTGGAAGAAGAATATTTGAATTAAGAAGCTCAGTAAACCACTCTTCCAAGTTCCAACATCCTGAAGGCAACTAATTTACATCCACATCAAATGTTACTTGTTTTTCCCCATCCTCTCCTTGGAGAGAAAAAAAAGGGGAGAGAAGGGGTGCTTACTAAGTTACATCTCTATAATCTGGATAATCCCAGAACTTTGTTATCGAACACTAACATTGACATTCACATCCAAAGGAGAAAAAACATTCCCTGTATATGATTCAGAATCAGCAGTTGACACTTCCAAGTCGCCATCAGATAAGCTTCCACCAGTAGACGACGCACCATTGCCTGAATCAGCCTTCACCCCATGAAAGGAATCCCCAGTAACCAGCGCTTGAAGCAACTTGGGTGGTGGAGGAACACTCACCTCCACCAACCCTTCCAACATCTTCACCACCATACCCATTGTAGGTCTCATTGCCTCATCATCTTGAATGCACCAAACTGCAACCAAAGCAACCCTCCTAGCCTCCTCAATGTTATACGCATTCCCAAGCCTCTTATCCATCACATCACTCACATTCCCCTCGATTATCCTCTGCGCGGCCCATGGCGGGAAGAACCACTTCCCTCCCATCTCATCACCACTCTCTCCACCACCTCCTCCTCCTCCAGCAGACAGAGGCGCCTCCACATTCCTCCGACCGCCAATTAGCTCCAGCAACGTCATTCCATAGCTGTAAACATCCGCCTTGGTGGTAATCGCCACTCCGGAAATCCACTCTGGCGCAACATACCCCCACGTCCCCCTCATGGTCACCAACACCCTGCTGAAGTCTCTCCCGATGAGCTTTGCCAGCCCGAAATCCGAAACCTTGGCAGTGAAATCCCCATCCAAAAGAATGTTCTCGGGCTTGATATCACAATGTATGATGCAACACCTACACTCCTCATGTAAATAAGCAATCCCCTTAGCAGTCCCAACAGCAACCCTAAACCTAACATCCCAACTCAAACAAGGCCCTTCCTTTCTCAAATAAACATTAAGGGCACCGTTCTGCATATACTCATAAACCAAAAGCCTATGAGAATTCTCAGAGCAAAACCCTCTCAGCCTCACAAGATTCACATGCTGAATGTTCCCAATTGTGGACACCTCAGCCCTGAACTCCTTCTCCCCACCCCCCGGCCTCTCCAACCTCTTCACCGCCACAACCGAAGCATCACTCAACTCCCCTTGAAACACAGTCCCAAACCCTCCATGCCCAACCTTCTCCGAAAACCCGCGCGTCGCCAACTGAAGCTCCTTGTAAGAAAACACCTTCAAATTCAACACAGGCACAAACCCATCTTCCTCCTCCTCCTCCAACCCCTTTCTTCCACCACCCCTCTTCTTCTTCACCATCACCAACAAAGCCATCACCACCACCCCCAAAACCACAACAACTCCAATCACAACCCCACTCAAAACCTTCCTATCAAACACCTTCTTCCTCCCACCAGATCCCCCCTTTGGAACCCTAACATAAAAACCCCCACTTTCACCACCACCAGTCAAATTCTGAAAATCCGAAAGCAACCCATAAAAATTCCTACACACCCCACTCCCTTCGTCAAAACTCAACCCAACACACCCACAATCCCTCAAACACTCCCCCTCACAAAAGCTTCTAGATTTCCCCTTGATCAAACTCACATTCCCAAACCCAAACCTCACATCCCCCAGATCTCGAAACCCATCACTCCCATCACACCCCGCGTCCCCACGGTAACACCCTTTCGAATAATCACCAGAACCCCACCCATCACCATCCAGAGGCTCAAACCCACTGACACACTCACACAGCTTCGAAGTTTCTCCAATGCAAACTCCGAACCTTCCGCAGAGTCCGCGAACCTGGCAAACGGGTTCGGGCATGGACCAAAACATTTTCCAGGAGCCTGCTTGGTTGTTCCACGTGTACTGCCGGATTTGTCCGAACGGCTCCACACGGAACATCGTCGGAGGTTGGGTTCCGGTCTCCGACGCGCGTTCGGAGAATCCAAACTCCGCGGCGGGGGAGAAAGGGGAGAGAAAGTGGAAGCTGTATAAGTAAGGGATGGACATTTCGGGGATGTTGAGGAATTTTCCGTCGGTCCAGTTTCCGGTGGACCAGTAAGAAACGGTGTCGTTAAAGACGAGCTCGAATTCGCCAAAGAACGGTGGCTTTAGCCGCAGAGAGTAGAGTCCTGGAGTCGGGTCGGTTTGGGTTCGCCAGGAGGTAAGAGAGTTGAAGCGAGTTAGGTTCATGCCGGGGAGCCACGTGTCGGTGGGGGAATCGAAGCTCTGCCATAGAACGAGGCCGTTGGGGGCAGAGAGGATTAGGTTACCGGAGTCGAGAAGCTTGAGGGAGAGGTTTGATGAGGTGTTGAAGGTGGGGGCGGTGCTCCAGAGAGTGGTGTTGGAGTGGGTTAGGATCAATGAACCGGTTTGGGTTAAGTGGAGGATTGAACCGGTTTGGGTTGGGGAAGGGTGGAGGCGGTTGGCGACCCAGGTGGTGTTGGGGAAGGGGAGGGAGGTGTGGCGGATGGCGAGGTAGAAGGAAAAGGAGAAGGAGAAGAGGCCCAATTGGAAGGTGTTGTTGGGGCTCTTGAGAGTGGTATTGCCTTGGAGGATTATGGTGGTGCTTGAGGAAGTGGAAGAAGAGAAAATGAGAATGAGAAGGAAGAAAAGAGACAAGGACATTGTTTTGTTTTATGGAGGAAATGGAATTGCATGTCTTAAGGCCCATAATGTCATCATGTCATGCATTGAGATAATCATGATTAATAGGAAGATTAAATTAAAGTCTCCTTTTATGGGGCAACTAATAAATCTTCATTAACAATTTAGCTGTTTCTTGATAACCAATACTTTTTAGACACACTAGCTGATTCGGATTGTTTAGTTATTTTTAGTAACTTGATATTTAATATATGATGATGCTTTCTTTTTTTTTTTTAATAAGGATATTTTCTATAACTTAAAAGTGGAAAGATTAATTCTCTTTTGATATAAAGATTATAAATGTGAATTTTATTTTTAAATATCTTTTTCAAATTCACGATAAAAAGGTAAACCATAATCAGAAAATTTAAAGGATTTAATTAATTGTCAATTGCGCCAAACTTCATCATTGAGCAATATTTATTACGTAATGTTTCAGAATAATTAACATTTCAGAGCGTTCAATTAATTTAAAGAGAGTCGCGTATACGTGAATGTTTGGTTTAAATAATGATATTTTGCCATTTGAAAAGCTGAATCCGACAATGCATGAAAATTATAACATAAACCTTATTGGAATAAAACTTAAAAAATAAAAAAACAAAGAAATAAAAAGGCAAGGGGTGAAGGAAAATGCAGAGAAGAGGGTGATTTGGGAAGAAGACAAATTGGAGTGAAACGGTGGTGGCAGACAAATGCTCTGAAGTCCACTCATCAAGTTATCTATTTTCAACGTAGGAATGGAAAAAATAATTAAAATAAGGCTTTTTGAGGAAAAAAATAACACTTCTTTTTATGAAATGAAATATCTAGTTTTTTATTTATAAGTAAAAAAAGGATAAAATAATAGCACGCAGAGGGAAAGGGGACCATTAAAATATGGGAAAGAAACAAGTGAAAGAATTGACAAGCATGTTAAACCCAAAGATATAAATTTATGACGGATTGATGATATAAATTTTTTATATTATCAGTGTATAATTTTTTTCTTATTTAAAACTATTTTTCAGAAATTATTAAAATAAATTGAACGCCAAAATAACTAGCCGAAACTTATACTAATTAATTAGTGTAATACACCGTCTAGTCATGTCATATATCTATTTTTCTATTTATATTATGTTAATTTAAGCAAAATTAAACTTTAATTTTTTAAGTAAGTTTTATATTTTAATTTTGTAGCTAAAGACAAAGACATCATTAAAGTGATAAACAAAATTCTCAATAGATATTAATAAAAGAATATTGACAAATAAAATTTCGCAACATGATAAGAATTTTTTTTCCTAATCTGCAACCTTTCTTCATTTATTGTTGTGTGCTTCTCTGGAGCTTTGGTGATTTCCACCAAAGTTATCTCTTTTAACTTCTTTTAAAAAAGTTAATTTCATTGTAGAGTATTAATAAATTATTAATTTGATTGATATTAGATTCAATTTTGTTAAATAAGATCTTATATTTGAGTTTAAATAAAAAAACATAATTAAAAAAAAATATTTCACACTAATATCATCAATATCATGCAAAAAAAAAATTATATAGTTAATATGTTAGAGTTTGAGCCTGATGAACCGCACAAACACAAAGTGGCCTTGTACTCCCAACCTTGTAGCCTGTAGCTTCTGGAGCTTTTCAAATATGGAATATTCCCATGTATTGTAAAAGATTGCATTGTACATTTGTACTATTGTGTAAATTTTCAATTTACCATATGTTATTTTTTATTCGAATTAGAATTTTATGCATTAACTCAATTTAATTTATATTTTTTTTATATATTTGAACTGTTTAAAATTTGAGTATTTCTTATATTTTTGTTTTTACCGTATAATAGTTTCTATGTCAATAAAAATTGTTCATAAATACTTTTTTTTATAATTTTAAGTTAACGTAAAATTTAATACTTTTTAAACAAAATATTTGCAATAAAACATTGTAATTAATTATATATTTTATGTACCAAAAGGTAGATATATAATTATATACTGTTTTTTTAAATAATAAAGTTATGTACATTAAATTATGAATAATATTTTAATTTAATTGGAATATGTAATTCTATTTTAACTTTTCAATGCATTTAAAAGTATTGAGTATAAAAAATTAGTTATATTATTTTAAAAAAATAATTTTATTTGCAATTTTCACTAGGTGTAAGTTATTGCCACCAAAGTCCAACTCAACCAACCACTCCAAGGAGGTCCACTCAGAGATTGTTAGTACAATTATATGTATTTTTTGTAGGGAAGTCAATCAATTCAGGGTTTGACTTATGTATGTAAAATTTGTTTGTTTTCCCATAGTTGCTACAAATTCATTGAAAGTTGTTTTATGGCTGCTAATTCTAGCTTCGCTAACAGTTGAAGGGTTTGATTACGACTTTGAATTTCACTCGTCATTTTATTTTTTTCAAAGTTTTGCCCCACATTATTTTGGAAAAATGGTTTTAATGATAATATATATGCTCATTAAAGAAGAAAGCCAAGAAGAAAAATTGCTGTTATTCGGCATGCTTATCAATCAATTAAAATTTTATGATCAAAACGTCATCATGAGGTTTTAATATTTTATGATCAAAACATCATCATGAGATTTATTTTTGACAATCTCTACTTTTTTGTCTTTTATTTTATTTTCTTAGCCAATCAAAACAAGTTATTGTACCCCATGGTTGTCAAGATTTGCGACTCCTATGTGGGCTAGAGCTTATAATTCCAGCAACTACTAAGGTGTCCTCGATTCCTATTTCTAAAAATTACTTTTTTGTTTTTAATAAGAGAACTTTCTTAAAGCTTTTTTTTTTCAGTTTCTAACATAAAAAATACATTTCTAAGTAATTTTACCTTTTGGTTTAATATGTTTTTTAATTCATGTAAAATAATATCTCTTCATTTTAGTCCCTATAAAATTTTACAAGACCTTTTAGTCCCTATAAAATTTTACAAGACCTTTTAGTCCCTGTATTTTCATCTGTTAACAATACAGTTCTCGTTATTAACTTGGGTTGCGGATGTGAAAATTTTTGTGAGCACTTTCAAGACTTTAATCCTATTAAATCATAATTTTAATAAAGATAAATACTTTTTTTTTATAAAAAAAAATCGATTTAACCACAAGAACTATATTGCTAACAAAGAAAAATATAGGAATTAAAAAGTACTCGTAAGATTTTATAAGAACTAAAGTGAAAAATATGTTATGTTACAAGTCAAACATATTAAACCATTTTTAGTTTCCTAATGTTAGTTTTGTATTACTCATTCTTTTTTGCACTGTTTCTCATCTTCACCCACTCCTACTCTAAATTGTTTTTTTTGAAAATTATTTTATAAATAATTTCTTAAAACTCAAAAATAAAAAACACAATCAAACACACCATAACATTTATTACTTCAATGATGGATCATCCAGTACTGCCATCATCCGTTACACTTCTGTTTAGAACAGTTTTCTTTTATCATATGTTACAATAGTCAATAAAGGTAGGCAGAGTAGGGAAGTTCACAGTACTAAACAAGGGAAAGAGGTCTCTATCAATAATCAATGGTTAAATGGAAATGCTGTATGGCTTTGATTTGATACAATCAACATTTGAGTTTGGAAATTAGGGTAGGGAGGCATTAATGGTACCATTGACATGTTGAACTTATTGTGCTATTTGTTTAATTCACTCACTCACGTGCAGTTTTTGGAGTTTAGACTTTAGACTAAGCCAAACTATCCATACACATGTGCACAGAAAGACAACTGGAAAAACCAGAATAGTAGAATGTGTAATAGCTCTTGCTTACTCTTCTACAGCATCCAACTTCCACCATAGGAAAACAACAAATTTTGAGATCACTGTCAAACAGCAAAACCAGCAGAATCTACACTGATTAACAATGTTCACAATAACCCCTTTTTGCCACCAAGCAGAAGAGATTTCAATTTAAAACAAAGGGGTCCAGTGTATACAACAAAAGAAGGGATCCCCAACAACATCCACCACGATATATACATTGAAAATGTGGCAAAATGTAAAGCAGACTTGATTTACAAGACCAGTATGCATTTTTTTTTCCTCTCAGAAAATAACATAGAAAAACAAATAAATATTGAGAAATTTGTACAAGAAAATGGAGAGAGAGCAGCAAAGCGACATGGGGGTGGGGAAGGAGGGGAAGCCATTCTGGGAACATGAGTTTCTTCTTGAGAAAAGCTTCACTCTTTCACTTTGATAATAGGTGAGTTCTGACATGAGAAATTGCACTCAGAGACATGTAATGTGGTGTAGCATTCTGTCAAAACCTTCTCATTCTTCTTCTCACATATTGTACACACAATGAATGGGTCCATTAAAACAAGAGCTTTTAAATGCTCTAGGAATTGAAAATGAATTTGTACTATCTTCAAACCAGCTATCAAACAATTAGTTTTCATCTATCTTTCACGCATTTAGCAAGCTCTTCTTTTTTAAACAACAGAACTAGTTCAATGTCTGGTCAAATATCATCTCCTGTAACATCAGAAGGAAAAAGTATTTCACAACAGCTCAGCATAATTGGTAAACAAGATAAAAATGCTAAGAAAGATGGTATTCTTATTGTCAACAATAACCAATAATACACATTAATTAGTAGGAACTGGTGGAGTTCATTAAAACAAAATGCATAAAAGTAAACCACCCTCTTTTCATTATATATAGTTAAGAAGGAATTGATGAAGAAAGCCAAACCTGATTGCATATAGGACAGGAATCACTTCTTTCCATCCACTCAAGAATGCAAGACAGGTGAAAGTGGTGTTCACATTTTGTCAGAGTTTTAGGATTCTCAACATCATATTCTGCATTAAAAATTTTAAAAGAAAAATATCAAAGGACAGTTTCCAGAGATAGTCAGAACTTATTGGTCCTGATCCCTCAACTGAAACATGGAAAATCTGACTTTAAAAGATAATTTCTACGGACCATCAAGACAAATTGGACAGCCGTCCTCTTCTTCTGTTACTAATGCATGAAATTCTTTAGATTTTGACAATTCAGCCTTGCTTGGAGATATAGGTGCTGAATTAGCTTTAGCTTTACAGTCAGATTCTTCAAGATCATCGCATGTAATTAATGTTTCAAAGCTACTACCACTAACTGTTACTCTGCCTGATTCAGAATCTGTTGATGCTGGACCTCCCAGGACCATATCATAAGGTGGAGGTGCGGGAGGGGACTGGTATGTATCAGGTGTGGAAGTTTCCAGGTTCAAGCCTACCAGCAATCCAGTAGTGAGGGACATAGCCCTACCATCATTAGATGTTAAAGACTCACGCTCTTCTAAAGTTGGTGGGCACTGAAAACAGGAGTATTTTAGATATTGTATCATATGTTATTATGTTATGCCATCGTCAAAAACACTTGACAAGGAAGCATATTATTTTTCATCATTTCATGAAGAACTTGATTTCAAAGAGAACAATGAGAACAATCAAGTTAAACTAAAACTCAGCCACCTTTACATCTGACATCTCCCACGGAACCATTCATACATGGGGAAATGCTGCAGAATTTCTCTTACTTAAGGTTATAGAGAGAAGAAGCCACGGATACTATGGAAAGAGTTAAAAATTGCATTGAGTCCATGTAGAACACTTTTGTTTAAGCTCCTAAGAATTCTTTGCGAATTGCAAAATAACAATGAAGTTGCTTGTTCATACTCATTCTTCTCAACATACCATTACCAATAGCCAAGTCCAATCCTAGAAATTATCAATATGAAGGCAGCTGTGGATTTTATTTCACTTTCTTGCCATTAATCTTTGTAAGAAATTAAAAGAAATATTGAAACAGGACTCATTTAAATAATAAAAAGGGAGAAAAGATATGGATCTTTACTAATCTTTCATTAATTTGCATCCTATCACAACTTCCCCCACCTTTCAAGGTGCAGCTTTCCAAAATTCATTTCAAACATGAGCGAATGATGAACTAAATTTCTGTCAATTCCATAACATTGTTCATTGCTCAAGTTTCTTCCATCACCGTCATCCCTTCAAGCAATGGCTGCTAAGGAAACTTTTTGATCTTTCAATTAAGTGACAACATAACACCAAGGATTATCCTTCTATATGCTTCCCAGTCTTGAGTAAGCTATTTAGTCAAATTTAACTACTGATTGTCACTTCACTGATCTATGAGAAAATTAAGAAAGAGGAAATAAAAATAGAACAGGTGCAAAGTCTATATATTATCTGGCAGCAACTTTGATGCATGCCTGCATTTAAGAAAATTAGTCATAATCACACCCATTATATGAGACTTAATGCAACATGAAAATAGTGATTTTTGCAAATAAAATATTGCAGAGGTCACATGTGGTTGATATGGGTGATCACCAATAGCAGCCATTTTGAGGCATTTTAACAGCAAGTTGACAATGAAATAGTTTGATTTTCCCTTCATATGACAGTGATAACAAGCATAGAGCGGTGAAGCTGTTTGGAAGTAAAAACTAAGATTGCAGGAGGACTGGAGTAGTAACAGATTCATTTGATTGAACTTGAACTATTATATTATCTTTGATTTCCCTTGACTTATTACGTAAATAGATTCCTAAATGTTTTTATTGAAGAGGACAACTTACTAGATGAAATCTGGTACTTAATGAACCTTCAATATTCAATATTATTTATAATTAAATCTACCACATATTTTAATGGACCAACTTTTTTTTTTTCCGGGAGTTAGTAAGCATGTTTAATGGAGTGACTGATAGCAACTGTTTTGATTTTTTGTAAGTAACTTAGTATATATTTGCATGAAAGATGGGGAACAAGTGAGAGTATTCTTGGCCGACCTGCTTGTTATTATTTGATTTGATGCAGGGACCCATCCGAGTCTTTTGCAATTGGTACAACAAAAAAATATGTAAGTTCCTATGGATGAAACTTACTAACAAAAACAGTAAGAGAAGAAATTATACTGGGTTTGAAGCTCTTTCAGTATTTCTCTTTGGTTTGTCAGAAACAGTAAGTACCTTTTTTTTTTACCTGTTTTGGTTGTTGTCTGAAGTCACAAGGGGGCTCATTTATTAGCAGAAGGAAAAGAACTAAAGGAGAATACAATATAGATGAACTGAGAAGTACTGAAGTACCACTTAGAATCAATACACTACACGCACTATTTCCCATCATTAATTAATCTATTTTATTCAGAATGGTTAAGGGCTTCATAGCAAGAACTAATAGCAAGGTTATTACATTCATGCTTATAATTTATAAGCAACCATATATGCTACAAATCAAGTAAGAGAGGACAGAAAACTACTAACATAGTAATACACTGGTGTTCCATGCAGGTGAGGTTTCCTGGCAGAACAACAGCAACCTCCCATTTTCCAGCAGTCCTTTTCTGTTAAATAATCAAACCTACCAGTGATATTGTCATTCTCTTTGGTTATGTGGGATCGAAAAAGGATCAGTCGCCACCAAACTTTATGCATTCATTCTGCTACAACAAATCAAAGAAGAGTACATACAAATATGTTTCACATTAGAAACAAACTTATATATCCCATAGGGCCATAAAATCAATGACAACTTAAAATCATGCATACAACACAAAGTGAAACAATCAATTACACAGTTGTAAAACAGCCAAGCCCTTCTTCATCTTGAGAAATAAATAACATCACAACAAATTGCATACAGTCTTTATTACACATGATAGATTATAGTACTGTTACAAAAAAGTCACAAATGCCTTAACCTAATTCATGATCATCCCAATCACATTAACCTAATTCATGATCATCCCAATCACATGTTACAACACAATTAGCATACAAAGTTCAACAAAAAACAAACTTTCCATTCAACAAACCAATCCACACAGTCAACAAGAATGCAGCAGCAACAAAAGAACGAAGTCAGATTCATCACCAGACACAACAAAACAGAGCAAACACCATGGCCCAGAAGAGTACCCAAAACCCATTTGAATCAAAATTGATGGCATAAACAAACAGTTCTTTCAATTTTTTTTGTTTAGGGAATGTAAAAAAAAGTACCTTTTGGAAAGGGGAAAATGGGAAATGGGTTCCACGAAAAGGGAGAGAGGGAGGGGAGGTTGTGAAATTAAGAAGTTCGATTATGTGTACATAGGTTAAGGTTGGTAGTTACACAGTACTTTTGATGTTACTGTGTTATTGTGTTGGTGGGGTTGTGCACGGTGTTACGCGCTCCACTCGTTTCGGTGTCATAAGGAACTTTGTCGTTTTTTGGCTTTGGAATTTGTGAGTGTTAACTTCATCACTAAAGTCAACTCAATTACTTCATCAACAGATTTATTATAAATATATATAATACAATTTCAATATAAATATAATTTTTTACTCAATAGTTATTTTTATATTTTTTTGATAGAGAAGTTTAAGAATTCGTTCAGTACAGACAAAAAAAAGTAAATTAAAATAAATTTTTTGAATTAAAATAAAATGTAAAAATATGAATCTCATATCAATTTATTATTCATTTATCTTTTTTTAAAATTTTATTTCTCTTCATACGAAGATAACTTAAAATGTAAAAATATGACAAACTTCAAGATTTATATATTCATATACTTATAAATTATTCATCAAGCATAATTTTTAAATTACATAGGTTATAAAAATTGAATTCACCATCTAATGAGATATGAATTTTTTCCTTACCTTTCATAATTATTTTTATGAGTTCAATTGTTATTCACCTGCATACAGTGATAATTTTATAATAGCGTGTTGGAACGGTGTAGTGTAGAGTGTAGACCCACATTCTTATCAACACAATGATATTAAAGAGTATAAAACAATGTTCAAGTCACTGTATATATAACAAACAAAGAATTTATTAGGATTCTAAAGATTTCAAGCATTCATTTTATTGTTTGATGAATTATAGCAATTCAAGATTTTTGAAACCTTACAATAATTTTTCTCTCCGTATCAGTTATCATCTGTCTTTATTTGCATTATATATGGGGATGGCAACCAGTTGGATAAAAATTGGCCCGCCTCTGAAAATTTAGATTCAATTACCCTTTTTCTTTTCTTTTCTGGAAGTCAGGAAAACTAGCCTCCTCTCACACTCATGTCCTTTATTTTGGGTACAATTATAATATATTAAACATATTCTCTGTCAAATAATATATATAAAAAATAATATTTAATTTTTAATAAAATAAAATAGTTTAAAAACCAAATTATATTCTTATCATAAATATAAAATTTCAGCTTTATAATTTGTATATTTTAAGAGTAAGAAGTTTCTATATTGTTTTATCAGAATGTATAATAAGTTAATTACATATTATAATAATTACCTTAAAAATTATATTAATAATTTTTTATTACACTCACAAATCTTAATACATAGAAATTAAACTCATTTTAATTTCAATAAAAATGAAATTCAATTTAGGTTATTTCAACACGTAAAAAGAAGATCGATAGAAACTCGATTTGGACAATAATTACATTGCAAATTAATCTTACTTATAAGTAAAACTATTAAGAAAATTTCAGTTACTTTTTTTTATTAAGGAATTATTTAGAAGTTAATGATTTATTTATGAACATAATTACAATATACATAATAGAACTAAGCTTTGTTTATTCATGTAATCAATCACATTAATAAAAAAAAGCTTAATAATTGTTATAAAAGGGGAAAAAGAAACAGAAATATAAACATATTCATTCCACTATGTTTTGTTCCAACCAAGTCTAGAATAATATTCAATGTAATGAAAAGAAATCAAATCTCAATAACGGTTGTTAACTTAACTGTAAGCATTTTATCTCACCAGTAATCACAACTCTGAAAGACCAAATCTTGTTTCTTAGACAACTTCATTGTTGTTTGAGTCTAGACTCCACATTTGAAACATCAACCGTTAAACCTTTGGCCAAATCTCTAACATGAAAAATTCTAAGTGTTAACTGTGTTTAGCTTCTTATGATCTCATCCTATGCTCTGCAAATTCCATTTCAAAAAGCAGCTTCTTTTCCCTCTAACCCCTTGTTCATTTGTCACTCAATGCACCCATTCATGGAGCATAATCAGAGCTTCAGTGCCCGTTCCTGAAGAAACCCATTTCAGGGACCCTCACATTGTTCACTTGTTTTGTGCCAATGCCCTCAAAGTTTCTGCCAGAAGGGCCCTTCTCCCTGAAGGAAAACAGCTACATGCTCATTTGATAAAGTTTGGATTTTGCCATGTTCTGTCCCTGCAAAATCAGATTTTGGGTGTTTATCTTAAGTGTATGGAAGCTGAAGATGTGGAGAAACTGTTTAAGGAATTGCCTTTGAGAAATGTGGTGTCATGGAATATTTTGATTCACGGTATTGTTGGATGTGGCAATGCAATTGAAAATTACTCAAATCGACAACTGTGTTTTTCTTATTTTAAAAGGATGTTGTTGGAAACAGTGGTTCCGGATGGTACAACTTTTAATGGTCTTATTGGTGTTTGTGTTAAGTTTCATGATATTGCCATGGGTTTCCAGTTGCATTGTTTTGCAGTGAAATTCGGATTAGATTTGGATTGTTTTGTGGAGAGTGTTCTTGTTGATTTATATGCAAAATGTGGATTAGTTGAGAATGCTAAAAGGGCTTTTCATGTTGTTCCACGTCGAGATTTGGTTATGTGGAATGTGATGATTTCTTGCTATGCATTGAATTGGTTACCAGAAGAAGCTTTTGGCATGTTCAACTTGATGCGATTGGGTGGTGCAAATGGGGATGAGTTCACTTTTAGCAGCCTGCTTAGTATATGTGATACCTTGGAATATTATGATTTTGGAAAACAGGTTCACAGTATTATTCTAAGACAGTCATTTGATTCAGATGTTTTAGTGGCTAGTGCATTGATCAACATGTATGCGAAAAATGAAAATATAATTGATGCATGCAATCTATTTGATAGGATGGTGATTCGAAATGTTGTGGCGTGGAACACCATTATTGTTGGGTGTGGGAATTGTGGAGAAGGGAATGATGTTATGAAGCTTCTCAGAGAGATGCTTCGCGAAGGGTTTTTTCCCGATGAACTGACCATTACCAGCATTATCAGTTCATGCGGCTATGCTTCTGCCATTACTGAAACAATGGAAGCTCATGTTTTTGTAGTTAAATCATCATTTCAAGAATTTTCATCTGTTGCTAACTCTTTGATTAGTGCGTACTCCAAGTGTGGTAGTATCACTAGTGCATGTAAATGCTTCAGATTAACTAGAGAACCTGACCTTGTTACATGGACTTCATTGATAAATGCATATGCATTCCATGGTCTTGCCAAAGAAGCAATTGAAGTGTTTGAGAAGATGCTATCTTGTGGAGTAATTCCGGATCGAATTTCCTTTCTTGGTGTTTTCTCTGCTTGTTCTCATTGTGGCCTTGTGACTAAGGGACTTCACTACTTTAACTTGATGACCAGTGTGTATAAGATTGTTCCTGATTCAGGTCAGTATACCTGCCTTGTTGACCTTCTTGGACGACGAGGTCTTATAAATGAGGCTTTTGAATTCTTGAGGTCAATGCCAATGGAAGCTGAATCAAATACATTAGGAGCATTCATTGGATCCTGCAATCTACATGAAAATATAGGAATGGCTAAATGGGCTGCAGAAAAGCTGTTCATCAAAGAACCAGAGAAGAATGTAAACTATGCGGTCATGTCTAACATTTATGCTTCCCATAGACATTAGTATGATGTGGAAGGAGTTCGAAGAATGATGGGGAACAAGTGTGATGCAAGAGTCCCGGGTTGCAGCTGGATAGAGATTAGTAATCAAGTTCATTCATTTGTATCCAATGATAAGACACACCTTAAAGCTTTAGAAATGTATGCTACATTGAAAATGCTGCTCTGGCCAATGAAGGAAAAAAGTGGTATGAATTCGTGAAGGATACATCAGTCTATGATCTACGTAGTGTGCACTTGCATGGATTATCCAATTGAACAAAATTTAAATGCAGTTCTTTACATGTTTTTGGTGTTGTTCTCCTATTAAAATTCAAAGTTTTACTTTGGTAATCTGTGTATTAAAAATTTACATTAAAGACCAACATATGTTACTGAAGTGAAACTACAATTTTGATTGGAGAACAGTACTAAAGTACATAAAGAACATCTAAGTAACCTTTCCTTCGAAGGTGGGCACCTAAACCTTAAGTGGTGGTTTAGAATTTGGATATCAATGTTGATGTTTGAACTAACATGTTAAACAAACGTTCCATCCATAGTTATTTCTTGTTATGAGTAGAGCAATATCCAGAGTTTTTTGCATCTAATGTCAAATTTGAACTGCAGGTATTATTTTTCTAAGCTACAATTAAGACCATGATAATCTACATCATTGTGCCTAGCAGAAGTTATCTGTGAGATCTATGATAGTCAACTTCTCGCCTGCAGAAAACAGTCAATTAACTTCTAATTAAAGATACATGTTGTTGATGTGATTAAACATTTTTTTTTTCAAAAAAAAACTTGTGGGCCGGCCCATTGATCCATGGCCCGTAAAGGACTGAGTTTGGCAAAAAAATTAACTAACTGCAATTAATTTGACTCAACTTAACCTGAGGTGTTTATTCAAATCTATCTTCTTGTAATGTGAGCTAGCACACGGAAGAAGATTATGCTTGGCAAAAATTACAACATTTGGTATTGAAAAACACATGGTTTGTTCACTTTGTTGACTTCTTAATTAGCACCCGCAAAGGAAGAAAAATGGTAGCAGCCGTTTTTACTTTTCAAGCCAACAAAGCCTAATTTAAAATGCTTCAACACGATTGAACTTGGAATGTCTACATTATCAACCAACAACCTAGAAAATTAAACGTTAACCACCTCCAAATTGAACACAGCTTCAATCAATCATAAAGAGGAGCGAAATTTGATCTATGAAATTAGTAATCATTTGTATGTTTAAGATGGTACACAAGGCGCTTGAGTAAAAGGAAGAAAAAATTCCCTTTAGGTTCAAATTCCCTTTATATGATAATAGGTTTTTTATGTTAAATTTATGATTAATAACAGTGATTTTTTTCTTCATATTATCACTACCAAAAGTTTTAGCTTATGTTTTTCTCTATTAAGATTTGCAAATTTTAATAAAGGGCACAGAGTTAAGCGTCCACTTTTAATTTTAATTGAGCAATTGTGAGGAAATTACTGGGTGGCCAATGGGTGTACTTTTCAATGTACCGAGACTAATACATTAGTTTAATTTCTTAAATTACGTATCATGTCGGTCGTAATAAATAATCAACGGGCTTGTAATAATTAAAGCATATAATCCCAAAATTGGCGTTGACAGTTGAAACACCGCCTTAAAAGCTTTTTTACAACTGGACACTGGGCACTGCAGCGTTTATTAAAGAGAAGAAATAAAAATAGCAAATGCTCCACTCTCAGTATACACTGTTACTATTAATCATAACATAAAATAGGATAAACTTCTATACTATTATCTAATTATAAATTATCATCAAATATAATTTGTTAATTATTATAATATTTTTTTCATTACGATAATATTTTATTGTTTGAAGATACAATAAATTAAGCTTATGAATATTAGGGACCTTCTATAATTAATTAAAATTTATTGAAAGTGGTCCATTTTTATTTAATATTTATAGTATTTGTATGCACTCAGGATTATTTTGGTTGATTGAGAAATGTTAACTATACTTTCTTCTTAAGATTTCTATTTAATGAATATTTCTCTTAATTTATATTAAATGAGAAATAAAATTTAAAAAATTGATAATTTTTAATAAATTCTAACCCATCGTAAAGAAAATCTTTGAGAAAAAATATCATTAACATTCTTCAATATATATATATATATATATATATATATATATATATATATATATATAATTGGCTATACTATTAAAAAATAAAAAGTATATTTTTTTTTATTAAAATATGAAAATATGTGGTTTTCATATTTCTTTACGCTACGCTATAATTTACATATTAAAAACTTCCTTTTCTTTTAATCCTTGTAACATTGTCCAGCAAGATCCATATATAAATAATGTTTGTAATTGAAATGTATAAATTCATTCATATTTCGGGCCAATAATGTTACACAGTTTTCCAGAAGGATAGTAATTTTTTTTCTATAAATTTATTTAGGCTCATAAGATTCTCTCTCTACAAAAAAACTATCTCTCTCTACTTAAGTGTTACCCCATAATATGGAAATTCTTATTAACTTTAACAATTGTAAAATCTATAATTTATACACAATTAGTTCCTTTTTAACTAGCTTATTCCTTGGTCCGAAGAGTGTCATGAAAGTTGGCCATCATGTTTCAACAAAAATTGGCTCTACTTTGAAAGAGGCTCATTAAAATCCCGAATCATTAAAGTTACAGTTTAATAGCTTTCTAAGTCAATGCAAGAAATGTTGCTTTTCTGCATCTCCAGCCACCTGCTAAACATCCTTATCTTCTTCCGGTTACACTCATTCATTCAGAACTTTTTCTAATGCTATCTTAAGATAATGTTTGGTTGATTTACGTTTGGGTATATTTGAGATAAAAAAAAATTAAAAATTAATGTGAACCTCACATTTCTACACTTATTTTACTCTATTGTTCCATGAAAAATGAATTTATTCATTTTAGAAAAACGAGGTCGGAGACATGAAGATGCCCAAATGAAAATAAATAAACCACGCACCACACGAATTGACATTAGGTAATATATACTAGCCAATACTCATTTACGCTCCCTAATTTAATTGTAGATGTGTTTAAAGTAGTTTTAATTAATTGATGGTAATTAAAACCGTGATTACACGAACGCATTGAAGAATGTCTTGATTGTTATGGTCATTTGCTAATCGATCTTGTATATGGAAAATGGATTCGACTCCTCTCCATATAATTGCTGAAAGAGCTCAATAGATGAGAGACAAATTCAACAATATTATGTGTGTCTCTCTTTTATTGAATTCTTCCGTGAATGGAGATGATGATTTTTTTTTTTGTTTAATTATAAGAATAGTTATTTTATTTATTTCAATTCAATAAATCTATTTTCCTATAATCTAACTTATCAATTTAGTTTCTTATCTTTTTTCTTTTCAATTTGGCTAAGTTGCGAACTCTAAAATATTAATGAATAATATTGACTATCACTAATCATAATCTTATTAGATGTTAATTTTCTATACCAAGAAAGTTAACAGTTAACCTTCAATTTGGAGGTTGAGAACTTAAATAATCATATTATTGAAACGATCTAGTGACCGAAGATAAACCATTAGTCCATTCAATTAACCGTACGTGGTGGTTCCAACGTTAAACTGTTAGAAACAAAACAACCACCGAAACTGAAGACAAAGACAACAAGAGATTGAAATTAGCAAATGAAATTGTCAATCTTGGGTTCCACGGCGCATAACAGCGTCACCTACCTTTTAATATTGCAAAGTCGTTGCACTTCTTACTTCACTTCAATTGACTCTCTCTCTCCTCCACCAACCCGCCAATTTTTCTCTCTCTAAAACACATGACATCTCCTTATACTCCTCGCCGGCGATCCAGCTCCGACCACCGCACCAGGCCAGAAAGAGCGCCCCCCTCCCCCGGTTACGCCTCCTCCGAGTTCAGCACCTCCTCCACCGTCTCCGCCCACCGGAACTCCGTCTCCGCCGTCGCCAAGTCCTTCGCCGGAATCTTTGCCGGGTGCTTCTCCCCGCCGGATTCCGACAACTCCAAGAGCCTCGGGGATTCCGAGGAGTTCAAGTCTTCTTCCAGTACTAGTTTTATTTTTCCTCTCTTTTTTTGTTTTTTTGTTTACTAAACTTAGATGCAGGGACTTAACTGTTTTAACTTTTCAAGTGTGGTTTTTCAATCAGAATTAGAGTTTTACATCGATAATACCGATAACAAATGTTTACGTGAAATGTCTAACTTAGATTTCCGAAGTAAAACTCTAATTTTGATCGGACAACAATATTAAAAAAAACTTACAAGAACTGCTTTTCTCTTCCCATGAAAAATGATTGTTACTATTCTTTTGGGGAACGTGCGTGTGTGTGCGCGCACGCACGTGCTCTTCTATTGTTGTTTTGGATCTCGGAATTTGAACTAGTGTGTCAAGAAGTTTCTGTTTTTAAGCTGCGGGGAAAAATAAAGGGTAGAAGTGTCAAGAAAATTTGAATTGGAGTTTCAGATTTTGGTCTGAAGCATGGAATATATTGATCCGGTTTTTATTTTGATTTTGATTGTTGGTAGAGAATTTGGTTAAGTCCCATAATTCTCAAAAATCATGGCTTTCTGTTTTGGGCATAGCCGCATAGATAATTCAGCAAATATCCATTTGTTTGTTTCTGTGTGCAGGTTTAACTTTTGAACTAGGATTAAACTTACTCTGAGAGATAAATTTTTCATAATATATTGCAGTTAGGTAATGATTTGTATAGTTTTATTAAAAAAAAGTTTAGCAAGTGTCACAAAAAAAATAAAAAATTGCATCTATATATGTTTCAGAACAAGGAGATATAAGATGGATTGGATCCTTAAGGAAGAAGAACAGAGGGGAAAAATTGCAGGTTTAATCCTCTCCGCTAACAAAAACTAACAAACTAATATTTGCTGATAAAAATAAATTTCGGAAACACGATAGATTTTGAAGTTTTACGGCTAAATGCTTGAGCTAAGAATTTGCTTCTTTCCTCATCAATGCATTGCATTTCAGGTCACTAGTTTGCTTAGTTTTCTGTAGATTTTTAGCATTATCGATTTTGAAGTTCTGCTATATATAGGTAGATTGTTCTTCATGCTCTTAATTGCTTATTATCAAATAGAGTGGCTGAATTGAAATAAGCTGTTGTGTTTTGTTTCTTAGCTGTATCAAATGCTTCCAGAGCTGGTAGTCAGAGAGGGCATGGCTCGAAACGAGGTACCAGCATCAGTTCATACAACATATTACCAGCGAAAGAACCAGGCAGTGTTGAGTTCACCATGGAGGAAATCTTCCGAGTCACAAGAAACTTCTCCCCTTCTTTCAAGATTGGCCAAGGTGGTTTTGGTGCTGTCTATAGGGCCAAACTCCTGGATGGGACTGTTGTTGCAGTAAAGCGTGCTAAGAAGGTTGTTTAAGTTGTATCTAGTGTACTCCTCTGCTAAATTGTGTCACCATTTGCATGAAATGAGAATTGAGGAGTACTGGCAGCACATTCGCTAAAACACTCTAATATTGGTTAAAATTGTGTTAAAAACTACAAAATTACGAGTGACTAGTTAAGTAAGAAGTATGACCTATAAAAATTTATGATTTCCAATAAATTTCAGGCAACAATAAAGAATGTGTTCAAAATAGTGTGTTGCTAGCATTTCTCATGAGAATTTTAGTGATAACAACTAACAAATAACAAGCACCCAAAAGTTATTGGTCAATTGCCTTTTGCTTTGCAGAGTGTGTATGAGAAACATTTGGGGGTGGAGTTCCAGAGCGAGATCCAAACACTATCACGTGTGGAACATTTGAACTTGGTCAAGTTCTTTGGATATTTGGAGCAAGAGGATGAAAGGATCATTGTTGTGGAGTATGTTCCAAATGGAACCCTTAGAGAGCATTTAGATTGTGAGTTTCTCTAGCCTTTTTAGCTATTTTGTGTTTGTGATTTTCCCTTCCCTCCAGCATTGGCTTTTTTGTGGCTACTACAACTTGACCAAAGAATTCTTACAGGCATTCATGGAAGCGTTCTGGACCTTGCTGCACGTTTAGATATAGCAATTGATGTTTCTCATGCTATTACCTATCTTCATATGTATATAGGTACAAGTCTCTGCTCATCAAGCAACTCAGTCATGGCAAAGTTCATAGTTGTTTGTCTCTGAGAAAGTAAACCATCAATTTTGTCCTTAAAGAGTTAAAGTATTGCCCTCTCTGATAAATGGTCCTTAAAGTAAAAAAAAAAATCATGTTAAGTAGTCCTCCAAGTATTGGAAAACCCTTCAAATTGATCACTGAACATTAATAAAATATATCAACTTAAGGATTAAATTGATAGAAATGTAATACTTAGAGGATTACTTACATAGTTTTATTACTTTAGGGACTACTTAAAGGAGAGGGTAATACTTTAGGGACCAAATTGATGGTTTATTTGTTCCTGGTGACATAGAATGCTGAAACAGAATCTGAAATTTGTTGTATTTTCTTTGTAGATCATCCTATCATTCACAGAGACATAAAATCTTCGAACATTCTTCTCACTGAAAATTTTCGAGCTAAGGTAGCAGACTTTGGTTTTGCTAGACAAGCCCCTGACAGTGACTCTGGCATGACACATGTTTCCACCCAAGTAAAAGGAACAGCTGGTTACTTGGACCCTGAATACCTGAAAACTTATCAACTAACTGAAAAGAGTGACGTGTATTCATTTGGAGTTTTGCTTGTTGAACTTGTCACAGGAAGACGCCCCATTGAACCAAAATTTGAACTCAAGGAGCGAATCACGGCAAGATGGGTGTGTACTGTGTACTATTTGCCTTCATTTTATTCTTCTAGTTTGTTATTTAGTAGTTTTCATAATTGCGTGAAAAAAAAAAATCATCTTATGGTACCCCATTTTGCTCTGTAGTGAATTAAGTATCTCCTCTTCATGATTATACCTTCTCAATCCATGTTGTTCAAAACTTCAATTGGTAAGAAGGATTTAGGGGGCATTTGAAAGATCTTGCATCGAGCTTAATAATGCTCACAGATGTATAAGCTCTTTTTAACAAGAGTTTAATAGGCATGTCCTGTCAATGTAAAAGCTTTTACATTATTAATCAATCATAAATCATAATTAATATGACTTTCAAGATAATTATTGTAAGTCTCAATCCATTTTGTTCGAAGCTTCAATTGGTAAGAAGGATTTAGGAGGCATTTGAAAGAGCTTACATGGAACTTAATAATGCTCATAGATGATGAAATTTCTATAAGCTCTTTTTAATAAGAACTCAATAGGCATGTACAGTTAGTGTAAAAGCTTTTACATTGTTGATAAATCAGAAATCATCATTATAACTTTCAAGATAATTATTGCAAAAGTCAACAAAGTTATCATATATGACGATGTGTGATCAGATGACAGTATAAATGACCTTTATAATGTCAATGTAAGTATCATTAATTCTTGTTTGAATAAATTTCACACTTTTCAGCTTATCATAATAAATTATATACTCCCTGTGATAAGCTTGTTGAATAAGCTCTTTTAATTAAACTCTTTACTCACACACCCAATGTAACTTGTTTGCTACAAGTGCAGGCTATGAAGAGGTTCATTGAGGGAGATGCTATCTCAGTCTTGGACCCAAGACTGGACCAGATTGCTGCAAATACTTTAGCACTAGAAAAGATCCTTGAGCTAGCTTTACAGTGCTTGGCTCCACGTAGACAAAGTAGGCCAACTATGAAGAGATGTGCTGAGATCCTTTGGTCCATCCGCAAGGATATCAGAGAGCAGCTATCCGCTTCAAATTTCCGCTCATTTTCCACTTCTTCCCAAAGAAGCACCTCATTGAAAGAGTGAGAATGCTAAAGTTGCAACACTAGCATCAAAGAATGTTAAGTTAGGACAAGCCATGGCCTTGGGAGAGAAAAACCATTCTTCCAAATAATGATAGGCAACTTTGGCACTTGGGATGGTTAATTGGTGTTGGACTAGGGTGGCATATTGGCATGTGGAAATTCATATTTTGTGGAAATTGTACATGAGAGTTTTGGCTTGTGTGTAGGAATGGGGAGAGCATACTTCCCTTAAAGATGATGAGTGCCTTCCTTTCCTTAACTGTGCATTTCTTTTACTTCTTGGAACAACACAAGGAGGAAAACTTTTGTATTCTATTGATTGGAAACTTGATTGGTGTATTATTATTTGGGTATGATATTCCATTTTGCGGTTAAATATATCCTCCACTTTTTTTTTCTTTCTGTTGCACCCTATTGATAAATCAGTTTTCAGGTGGGTCAGTTGGTAATAAATTGATCTTAATCCTATTTATATTCGTGAGCAGCAAAATGGCCACTTGCCTTTATAACAACCAAGTTGATAGTGCAACAAGTGGTTGGTTGGACCACTGCAATAGCAAGTGTGACGGTTCTTAAACCACTAAATTAAATATGAACGCAACAATATAATTTATTTTAGATTTAAATATTTTTTCCCCTTCAATTTACTATATTTTTTATTTTCGTTCTTGAAAAAAAAAATCCTTTTAGTTATTGTAAAATATTTTTGTTTTATTTTTCGTTCATATAACATTTTAAACAATGAAAAAAAATCGTTATCTAAAATGCTTTAAAAACAAAAACAAAACAAATATATTTTATAAAAACTAAAACAAAAAATACAAGAAAAAAAACATTAAATTTCAGGAATGAAAAAAAAACATTTAAGTCTTTATTTTATACAAATGTTATCCAATGTCATAAGATTACTAGTTAAGAAATTAAAAATAATTTTATTAAAACTCTTCATTCCTCAACATGATTTTTAATGTATATTCAAGATCACTTTTAATAAATAATTTCAATTATTAATTCTTTTAGGCACTAGTCAATAAGATTCTTCTTTTAATAAAATTCAATGAATAGGAAGATAATTAAACTCAAACCTCTTTTATACATGCAAAAAATTATATAATGGGATAAAAATGACTAATAAATCTACAACTCATGTAGATTTATAGAATTATGTACTCATAAAATTAATGAGAAACCGAGTCAATAAACAATAAAAATTTCATGACTCATGTTTTTGATTAAAAATGACATGATTTTAATTTGATTTGTTGACAACATGCAGTCCAAAACCGTTGAACAAGAAGTATATGAGAGAAAAGTTAGAAATGAATGGACGTTTTGGATCCTTGAAGCGAGAATCAAACACACTATGAATGTAGGAAACATGAGCAGGAGAATAGGGCAACATTTGAGTGCAAGAGAACCAAAAGAAGCACTAGAAGGATCTCATAGAGCCTATAATGCCACCCAATGTCCATCAAGGTCTCCATATCTCTCTACTTTATAATGCTTTCTATGCTCAGTGTACTTTTGTAGTCCAAAAAATTCAAAATTCACTACTTGTTCAAAGATTTTACAACATTCGCAACATTGTTGAATTTCGTAACATTTTAAAAAAAGCATTTTAAAGGTAATTAAATTCTTACTTTAAAAATTATATAAATAAAATCATATTTCAAGAGATTTCTACTTTTTTTTACAAAGGAGATTTCTACTTAATAAATAGTATAAACTTTTTTAATGCAGAAAATGTATAAAACACTAATCTTTACAAAAATATTTTAATATTAAACTGAATTATTTTTTTAAAATAAATTAAATATAAAATCTCGTCTTTTTAATATGATTATTATTTTAAGATTTTGGAAAATGTCAACTTAATCAATAAACTCAAACCAACCCAATTATAATCAGATTAATTAGTTCCAATTGATAAAAAAAATCCAAATTGAATATCGATTGAATTAATTAATAAATTAGTTTTTATTTTTGTGTTGAAACCAATACAGTTCAACACGTGATTACTGGTGGACAGAAGACAACTAGATGCTTCAAGACACCTGTGTTATTGTCTGTCAGCATTTGTTTGTTTAGTCTTTGACTTGTTTTATTTTTATCAATACCATTATATATTCTCGTAAGGAAGTAACCTAGAAATTGTTAATTTTGAAGCAATACATATTTACTTTTTTTTATTAGATAAATGTATTATACTTTTTATTTATGCGTATGTATTTACGTAAGTATGTTCTCATGCTATCTACCTACTTCTATGAATATGATATAGCCACGTCATACTGTCATAGAATTCCAAGCAAACAAAAAAAAATAAAACAATGCCATGTCATGCGTAGAACTCCAAGCAAGTTATTAGAAAAATACTTTTAATATGTCAGCATGCTATCTACCTACTTCTAAGAGAATACAACACCCAGCTTTGCATGCTAAATATACTTTCTTATTTTTTTACAATTTATTAAGTATTGAAAGGGAAATGTATGACATGAGAAAAATTTTAATATGTTTTCCTTTCATACTTTAATTTATTAAATGTATTTTTATATAACGGAACTATTTATGGAAGCTAACATGTATAGGCAAATGAATTCATTGTGTCATTTTATAGAAAAGTTTAGCTATACATGCTTTTAGTTTTATTTTTCTTGTTTTGCACACAAAATTTTAGTAAAAGATGGTGGTCGAGGGCAACAATTTGAATTTCTGGAAGGTCATATAGTGTGTATTTGAAAAGTTTGGTACTCATGTTTTGGTGTTATTTTGACTTTTTATTGTTGTCTTGTTAATTTTCTTGTCCGAAAATTGTAGTAAAAGATGGTGGTCAAGGACAACAATTCAAGGTCATGGAAGGATATATAGTATGTATTCGAGTAAGTGTTTTGAAAATTTGATTTTATAAATTCGTTTTTATTTAAAATAAAATAGTTTGTGTTTGAATTTTTTTGTTTCAAAAATAATTTTATAGTGAAATTTAATAAAAATTTGCAAGTGTCAAAATGTTTTTTTTGCACCAATAGTCAAGCATATCTTTAAGAACAAAGGGAAAAAAAGTTTGAAACAACTAAACATCATTTAATGATCATGCACTTCTACACTATTTACCAATCAGAAGTTACATTTAATATAATTTTTAAGATAATTATTATAAAAGTTAACAAATTTATCATATATGAAGATTTATAATTGGATAATATAAAATTATTTAACTTTGTCAATGTATAACATATTTTCTTTAAATATAATCTCTTTTTGTACAATGTTTGAAACATGTAAATAAAATATTATTAAAATAAAAGTATAATTATAGTAAAATTCAATAATATACTAAGAATTTAAAACAACAATTTTTTTTTATCAGAGACTTAAAATGAAAATTAAATATATATCCAAAGATCTCAAATACATTTAAGAAAAAAAAAACAAATACACAAATTGAAAACATGAAAGTATGTATTATCATTTTTTATATATAATTTTCATCGTAGGTACATGAGTACCTTATTACGTGTCCCTAACCCATTTATAAGGGAGTAAAGAAAAAATAATTTTATTTTTATCGTAACCATGGGTATAGATAGATTGATGGTATGTGATATTCCAAACACATGCGATGAACCGTGTAACTTGCTTTTGAAAACAGTAGACAGCTAAACTAAATAACAAGACCCATCAAGTTATGTGGAGTTGGTTTTACTAACAGAACTCTTCATATTTTTTTCTTTTCTAAAAATAAGGTATACACATAGTCCAAAGACATGAGACTAATTCTTAAAAAAGTAAGTATCAATTAAGGGGTAACTCTCTCCCCACAAATGTTGATCTATTACAGAATTCTCCATATAATATATACAATTCCCAGGATATCAATATTAATATTCTAATTTATAGTTACATAACCAAAGTTTAGACCCTTTAACCCTTTATCCTACGACTAAATGTATCCCTTGTTTGATTTCTTTCTCCTATCGGCATAAAAAAAGATATTTATGGAAAATATATATACCCTATAATGAATGTAAAATAAGCAAACCTTGTGAGGAAAAGAATTTACAAGAGACTGCTTTGTTGATCCCTGTTAACATCTTAGGCCTCACAATTCACTCTTATGTTGATTTCTAGTTCTACTCAGTAGCCATATCTTTTTACCTACCAATTGTGTCACATTAGTGCAAAATTAAATCCACAAAAGATCCATCTCTTTCCTTTTTGCACCCACCAATCCCATGTATGTTCTTCTAATTACCTCTTGGAAATGAATCCTGATGAGTCAGTGCATAGTTTCCACTTGAGGGTGATGATGAATCTTCAGCATCAACAATGTTTGCTTTTGAGCAAAGGAAGAAGAATGAAGATGTATATATTGTAACATGCCAAAAGCTGTAACCATTTCAAAAGAGCAAAACATGAGACCAGGAGAAGACAGAGAAACAAAGAGAAGGTAGAGAGAGTAGTAGAAATGTAATACCTATGCCAAAACCAGTAGTTTGCACTGGTTTCGAGCGTCCAGCTTAGTCCTGCCATGGCCAATGTAATGAAACCAACCAATAAAAATCCCCAGCGAAACCGTCTCAAAAGTGTCTTGACCAGATTACAGAACCATTGCTTTATAGTTTGCAAGCTGCAGAGGAAATTCATCTTTAAGCACATTCAAGTTTAAAATAAAAATATAAAACTGCAGTTTAGATATTTTTAAAAAGACATAGCATAAGCTAGTTCAGGATTTGTACATCATCAAGCACATCTAAGTTTAAAGTGAAAATATAAAATTGTGATCATGTTATGAATACAGTATATGACAATCACCACCTTTAAGGTACCAAGAAGGGTTGCTTAACATATAAGATTTAAGGTATTTGTAGAAAGAACTGTGAGTATGGTTCATCTTGAATTCCCACCATCAACTTTTTAACCCGAATGAACAAAACAAAAAACTATTTGAAGGTTGAATTAACTGAATTTTAAGCTTTTCAGCTCCAGTGTCTGACAAAAAGCCCTACTCCAAGACAAAATCAAGGACTACAAGCATGAGCCAGACCATGAATTTTAAATGAACAAGAAAACAGTAGTATTGTGTCAAAATGGCAATTTACAAAAAGGTTTCGTAAATACATGCTGAACAGTACCATACAGCCAGATCATGATTCTATCAGGCTATCAGCCATAAAGTTTGCCATCACTGAAGGAATTCCAAATTGGCAATCAATGCATGCACATAAAATACTTCAAAAGTAAAGTAATGTGCACGATTTTACCATAAATTACTATAATGTTATCTAGAAAATGCTGTGCTAAATTTTTTTTACTAAGCACGGATATCTCACCTTTGAAGGAAACTTAGCGATAATCCAAATGAAAAGGAGATGGACCTATACTTTTTTGAGATCTCTATCAACCATGCAATAAGAAGACCAAGAGCCCCAATCACAATGACAAGAACAACATTGGAAGACCTGCACAATTCAGTGTAGATACATGTGAACAAAGCTTAAACGTCTTTAGCAGCATATATACTAAGTTGTTTGTCCACTAGTTCAATTTACCTAGTTGCCTTGGTTGCAGCCAAAAGGGCAGTGAGGATAGCAACAGCTGTGTGGATTGCCCTCTTATATACTTCGTCAATTGTAGCTAGGTATACAAAAGTGCTAACCACAGCCATGAAAGAGAGCCAGAAGTCCATGAACTGAAATGTTGAAATATCAAGTCACTATAAATGCATATAGACAAGTATAGCCATTGTTGAGTTGTATTTTAGATCCCAACAACATTTTTAATGGAGTGATTTTGTAGTTTTTCATCTGAGTGTGTGCGTGCGTGTATACATGCTACTATGATCAACACCCAAGGCTTGGGATTTGGGAATAATCCACAGCATAAAATCACCCCATTAAGAATGAAAATCCTATTTGGAACTCAGGTTACAGAAGATTGTTGAAGCTTGTCACAGCTATGCAAGTGAGATAACATCTTTCTCTATCCCATCTCAGATTCTCTGAAACATTTTTTAGTTTCCCAACTTTTTTCTTGTTCTTTTTCTAAATTTGAAAATACAGTAAGAGAGACCACCAAAGAAAGAGAAGTAACCTGTAAAACATTAAAGTTCAATGCACACCAGGTGCCAACGTCACATGCATGATATAGTGCACTAGCAATGCCACTGGATGTGAACAAAACCCATTCTGCAAATGCCTGCAAATAGGAAATCACAAGTCCATTTCAACACAATCTATTTAACAAAGTCAATTTGTTTTGTTAGAAATTTAGATTCAGATGCAATATTCTCTAATCAAGCATATAAGTACTTCTTGAGAATCCAAATCATTTGTATCCTCATTGTGTTAACTTAAATATCCAGAATTATTTATCCCCGACATTCAAGTTAAGATATAACTCTAAATAGTTCCATCAATTTCCATACGCGGGCAGATAAATCACGATACACTCAAATAATTGGGAGAAAAAATAGATAACAAAAGGAAAGAGAACAAGAATTACCTTCTGCCGAAGGGACCAATAGGCAGGAAGTATGGCTGCAGCATTTGATCCAATGAGAAAAATTGATTGTAGTATATGCCCTACAGCAAATTTTCAACAACCAGATTAAAGAACAAAAAAGCACATTCTAAGGATAAACAAAACAGAAAATCCATACCCATATATTTGACAACCTGTAAACAAAAAAAGGAGTAAAGCATACTTTGTTTTTATCATTTTATGTTTAGACCAAAGTTGCCAAACTAAACTCAAATTCACTATGTTTACCTACTTTTTTCAGTAGATCGCTAGCAAAAAATACATACATTAATATTGGTAGCAACAAATCATTATAAATAACATCATAAAGTGGAACAAAATAAACCAAAAAGATAGTTGACCAGAATATATATCTAAACCATTTAGTTTGGGTTCTGGGCTGAATGGTGACACTTAGAATAGAAGTATATCTAAGTAAAATAGTACCAACTACCCAGGAAATCAGACTAAGTTACAGACAAAGAGTATCTGACTAGATAATATAACAAGAGTTGAACTATGATACATGTAACAGAAACAACAAATTATCAATTGCTAAAATTAACAATTACCTTTATGTGATACAATTTCAATGCTACAGTCAAAGCCACCATGGTTTCGATCACAAGAGCAGAAGCTGAGGCCAAAAAGTAAACATTAAAAATGGTAAATTTCTTTAGGAAGTTGTGTGCCACAAATACAAATCAAGCAATCTGGAATGTCTGTAACTTAGTATCTGACTATTTTACAAAAATGGCTTAGTCAATACCAAAGATTCACATGGTTCTTATCTACTAATATAAAACAAACAAATGAAATGTAAACAGAACAGATAAATTGAGAACAAGAAAAGGGTTTAACATAAACCTGTATGATGTCAATCCACTGGCATCAAAAGAATATTTACAATCTCCATGAGAGGAGCATTGTTTAGGGCATCCTTCAAGTGAAATAGACATGACAGTTTGTGCTTTCAAAGAATCACTGCCGGTATAAAGATGTCTTAGACCTATACCCCAAGTTCCTTCTCTAGCATAAATAATGTAAAAGTCAATTTTGTCATCACTTGAATCATATAGCATGAAAAACACAGATTGATCACTCTTCCTTGTCCTGCTAGCATAATAATAGTCCCAGCTATCAAGAGAAGGCAATCCACCAAATCTAGCATAGACTTCATAACTGATCTTCACATCTGCAGATAGCCGTATGTGAATATTCCGTCCAGCTGCACCATGGGGAATATCCAAAGTAAAATAAGTCCAAATGTCACCAGTTTCTCCCACATTTGATGACTTGTTTAAAAGTGGCTCAAGAGGAAAGTTGGCAGAAGATGCTCCTTCACCAATAGCCACAGGTAAAAAATATGATTCAAAGGGGGTTGCACCTCTCCTTAGAACTGTCGGCAAACAACCATTCTTATCTTGTCAATGACTTATTCCTGTGCAGAAATATCTTTAAGCAACAAGATATACAACTGATTCTACCACAGGTGCCATTAAACTTAAATTTCTGGGAAATGCTTCAAAATTCCTATTGGATAGTATTTAGTGAAAAACTCCAATATTTTAATTTCTATACAAGGAAACTTAATATGTTGAACAGGTTCTTCAATCCATATATTTTAGCATTGCACATAAAATAGTTCAGTCTTGAAAAACAAATTCAGTCTATCCCAGGAAAGAAATCAAGTAGACCTCCCAATTGATACACACCACATAAATGCTAATGCCTGCACTCACTAAGACTTGGTACATTCCTATTTCTGCAAATTATAAACATCTTAATGGATTCTTTTGAATTGTTACATCTAATGTTTTTCTTAACCATCAAGATATGACTACATGTGATTGTATCCCCAATCTAAGTTATAACCCAAAGCACAAGTTTTGTTGTCCAATAAATATTGCACTAACATAATTTAGAATGAACCTTTATAAAAAAAAGCACAAAAAGTATATATAGAGACGCATCTGGCAATCAATACTACCTGAAGTGTGTAGCTGTCCATTGTGCAATTTGATCCAGCCTTTCCAAGTGGGCACTGAAGCACTCGTGATTCCATTGAATAGCAAACTTTTAAATTTTCATCTTGTGTCCCTCCAAACTTTTTTTTAACATTAATTGGTAATATACTGATGTACAAACGACCAATCAGTGGATAACGGATAATCAGAGGGGCTTTATTTAAATCACCAGAATAATCATGCAAAGTCTCCGAAGGAATTGCACCATGGCGAGCAAAACACATTAAACTAACATCATTTGCACTAGAAATGTTATTTGAAGCTGTAGTATTGAATGTAACATTTGGCGCCATAATGGTCAATTCTTCTGCCATATTTGTTATATCCAAGGAGTAAAATTCTGGTACACCTTCCTGAGCACAAAATGTTTCTAAGTTACTTTTGCAGGTCATTGCATTTTCCATCATTGGCTTCTTCACTGTAGCCTTCATAGAATTATAGACATCAAATGCTGTGCATGAAAGTGGATAGATTGTACTGTTACATAACTCCCCCCTCATCATTGAATTCGAGCATGCTTCCACACTTATATTGGCACTGAAGGAGTATGCTGAACCTCGGATAATCTGTAAAGGTAGAGGAGTAACTTTTAATCATTCACGTGTAGTTATTGCATCAAGAACTTTGATGAGAAAGAACTGAGCTAAATAGAAATAAGTTAAGGATTTTTTGTTTTGAGACAGGATGCAAAAATAAAGGCAGAAATCAGTATGAAGCTGTGTAAAATCTTCTTTGTGATAAAAGTAATACTTGGGTAATAGACCATACCATCTTCGATTGTGTTCTTGTATCTCCAATGCCGTTGAAAAGACCAATGTACAAAGCACCTGGAGATATCTGAACAATAATTCGCATGTTCATGGTCTATGATATTATAAGAGGACAATAAGCAAAATCATTTATGAACTAATCCTTCCCCATTATTAATGTAGGAATTTTAATACTAAGGCAGATATAGCTATATGTCATTATAGATCTCAAAGGAAATGAGACATTGAGCTTAAAGATACAATACCTATAAGCAAATAAAAATATTGCCGAAAGAAAAAAGCTTATAACAATACCTGTTCATTTGTCAATTTCATAGTGATATTTTTCTCCATAGGAAAGCACTGCTCGACCTCAAGACCATTTATTCCTAAGAAAAAGGGGGAACAAAAAGTAATTATAGTGGCACTACACAAGACAGTTTCAAAAAAAAAATTGTAGTCTGTTTCCTTCGTTGAGAAAGAGACAGGAAACAAGAGGAAGAAGGAACAAGTGCTATCATGGTGCTTCAAAACAAAGTGAAACACTAAGAAATGAAGAAAACATTACACATCCATCAGTTCGGTATTCATCCATTACACTATAGACAAAAGAAACCATCATGGTAATGTATGTAAAATTACAAGGGGGAAATACTAATGAATCAGATGAAGAATATTCTATAGAAACTATGATTCTTGCTTAATGAATGGTGGGAATTTACTGGGGCTCTATCCTGATTAATAATTTTTTTAAATAAGTCTATAAATGAATGAAGTTCAAGATAGAACTTATGTGCTCAAATATTAAGTTTATAACACAACTTAATTAACTTGAGTTGAATATATTTAGGTGGGGCTTCTACCTGTGACAGCTGAATCCTTCAGAGATATATTTAAAGCATCTGGCAGAGGAGGGCTGCCATCTCTAAAGCATAATAGTGGCAGAGAGCTTTTTGGCACCCTTTCAACTCTTGAAACATCCTAAAAACAACATAATTATGAACTGGAGGAAAATAAGTCAAAGCTGATTAAACAGAAATATGATAATCTGAAAACAGGTTCTCCATGAAAATTTTCTGTAACAAAACCAGAATCAAGCAATTTAAATTGATAAATAATAATTTTAATAAATGCATAAAATATTTAATAAAAATAATTTGAATAAATAAATAAATAGAGAGAAAATTGAAATGACATATACAATAAGCAATATAGGATTTTTATCAGAGAACTGCATTATTGCCTCATGCATTACAAGTCATTATAAAACAAAAACAATATCCAAATAGAAGCAGATAAAATAAATTTAATCAAAAGGAACATTTTTTTTCCCAGTCAAAAGACATCAATAGAGATGCTAGTATTCTAAAGTGCTCCTATCTAGAGAGAAATATAGATATTACTTACCAGGTCTACATCTGAGTCCAATGATATGAAAACTGCGGAAAACCATGGTATAATATCAACTGAAACAAGAGAAAACATCAACATACAAGTAAGATCATCCATAAGTTTGACAGTGACTTCTATTTTTATTGGGAAAAAAAAAGTACCCGTATCCTATAAGGCTAAAGCCAATTGAATTGCCAAGACAGTAGAAAGGGGATAAAAACATTTAGCTTCTTCATTGAAATAATTATTATCTCTCATCAATTTTTCCATCAGAAAAAGCTTATTAGTACCCATTTCTTGCTCATACAGGGGGATTCAGTGCATGATAGTTAGACACAAATGCAACATTGTAAGAAGTGCCAATGGTTTAAATCAATCAACACACAGGAAACAAGGTGCATTTCAATAATCAAGCACTGTCAGGGAAAGAAAGAAAGAGACAACAAATAAGACAGCAGATAAAGTTCACAAGTCAACAACCACAATTTCAGACAAAACTGTAGCAACTTCATCAAAACACAATTCAATGCATCACAGATTAAAGAACAAATGACAGCCCCACAATCACAAGACAGCATCCTATCCTTCAAGCAATGGTTGTTCGTGGTGTTACAACACACAATTGTATCCACATAATAAGGCTCTGTCAATAGCGCAGTTTACCTATCTCTGCAAGGCATAACACTGATAAGATCAACCTTATTAAATTGTTGCAACTCCCCTCCCTAAATTTCCCCAGTAGACTTAAATGCTGACCAATTGCATACATATTCAGAACAATCACCTGAGATTTCTCAAACCAATAACAATTTGAAGACCAGAGATAATAATTGACCAAGTCAATCAACAACAACAAAAAAACAAAAAATTCAAGAGAGAGAGAGAGAGAGAGAGAAGAGAAAGTGCTATCATGCTAATTCACCTACACCCTTCAAAATTCAACTCCGACCCATTAAACACAACACAGTGAAATGCTTGATGAACAACGAAAGCAGAAGAATTGAAGCATATAGAGAAAAGTGTAACCCACCTCTGATGTAGCGCAAATCATAGGGTCTAAGGGTAGTCTGAGGGTAGCTGAAGCTGGAAACAGTGAAGACATCATCCTCATAATCAGTGATTGCAGAACAGAGGTCAAGAGAACAACAAAAAAGTAACAGCGCACTGAGAAGAATCAGCTTGAGATGACACCACGGAATCGAATTCAAAGGCATTTTTTTTTTTTTTTTTGTGTTTTGGTGAAATTGAGGTTGTGCTCACTTTTCAGACCATGAAGACGCAGGCGAGTCACGATGAATGAATGAATAATGTATAATGTATGATGTATTAGTATTAGTAAGTCTAATTGAATTAACGCAAATGATAATACTAATACTACATTACTACTAATAATAATTATAAAAAAAAGGTCAAAGCAAGATTGTGGATCGATAGGAAAATAAATCAGTTATCTATAATCTATTAATCTATAATAATATATCTATATCTAAATCTAAATAATAATACATACAAAAATAATTTCTAAATGGAATATTTACAAGTGATATTTCTCAAAGCTCTAAACAATTCTATCAAAAAAAGAAGAAGCTCTAAACAATTAGTTGATTGCAATCAAATATTTTATAATTATGATTATAATTAAAGTAATTAATTATTACAAAACGTATTTTATAATTAATGATTCTCATATCAAATCACTAATTAGATTAAGAAAATGATTAATTGATTACAATCAATTAATTTATAATTGCAATAGTTATCTAATTTATATTTATACTATATACATATAGAAAAAAAATTAAAAAGAAAATTTACATGTGACATATTCAGGACTTCTACAAATTAAATTTATTTTTAATAAATTAAGTTAATTTCCAATAACTATGAAAACCTACGTGTAGCATTAATTTATTTGATTGAAATATTTTTTTAATGTAATCCATGTTATTATCAATTGAAATAAACCAAAAATTAAATTACGTGAATTTTAGTATCAAATCAAGCTACGATAAAAAAATATACAATCTATAATATATAATATAATCCCATTAACATTAATATACTTGAATATATTAATAAATTAATTAAACTTAAAAATTTATTTAATGTATAAAAAAATTATAATTTATATGCAAAATATTATTTTTAGAAGCATGTAATATAATACTCATTCATATCTAAATTGTTGATATATATTACATAATTTGGATAATACTTGAATGATTTAATATTAACTATATCGTATTAATCATATTAATAACTTATGCATAATTACTTGATTAATTTAAGAGACTATCTAACCATAACCAAGTTGAATTAAAGTAATTAATATAATGAGATTTTTTTAGGAATAAAATAATAAGATTGATTTAATGTAATTAATATACCGATTGATTTAATGTAATTATTCTTATATACAAGTAAAGTATTTCTAAAAAACAATTATACAGGTAAAGTAATTAAAATAATCATACTCATTTCTATATATAAACTCAAAAGATTAAAAAAAATTAATTCATTTGATAATAATAAATTTATCTGAAATTTATAACTTTTTTAAAAAGTATCAATTTTATTAACACTTTTCTCTCTTTTAATGGTTTGACAATACATTTTTTTTCTTTTAATAAGTGATATTTTTAGTCTAAAAATAATTAATGCAAAAATATTATAGATTAAGTCTTATAAAAAAAATAAGTATAATTTTAAACTTAAGTCTTATAAATAGAAATAGAGAGAATGACCTATTGATTTCAATGTAGCTATGATTCCATTTAGGAATGTTTATTATTTAAACATTCTATTTTTTATTTTATTAAAAAATTATATATTATTATAAATAATTTGTTTGATGAATTTAAGATCTTGTGATGATTTTTCCTTTACTTTATCTTTCAATTTTGATTTTATCGTAGACATCATTGTTCAAAATAATTACAAGGTTTAGAATTTTCAAATGAGGATTAATATTTGTTTGAAGTGACTTTCAAACTTAATACTCCTACAAGGTAACCGCATTAAAACACATTTTTCTATAATATTTAGTTTTCGATTAGAGATGTTCGTCATCTATCTCAAAGCTTCTTAAATTAAAATTAATTTTGTTGTTGTCACTGATATATTTTTATAAAAAAAATTGACATTTAATGCAAATTATTGTTATGAAGAAAATAGTAGTATATTTTTATCTAAAAAGAAAATGCAGAAGTAGAGACAAGCTTTTATATTTTTAATATACCCGCAACTTCGTATATCTTTAATTTTTATTTTTTTTACGAACACAACTTTTTTTTTCTTTTTTTATCATTGAAAAATAAAAAGCAAAAAGTTACACAGCAACTAAGCTCTCCTAGGTCCTAGGAGTAGAAACTCCTAGAGCATCGAGACACATCTCAAGGACACTGATTCTCTATTTTTTTATTTTTTTTTTGGACGGACAAACACAACTTCTGATATCTAATGATGTATTTTTGAAATTTATAAATATTTTTATCTTTTAAATAAAATAGTATTTTATTTAGTTGAGCTTTTTATCTAACTAAATAAATAGAGAAAAATATTATTTCCATTGTACCAAAAATTAGCTCATTGATGTCTTATTAAGTACTAAAGTTAGACTACCATGGCCTGTCAAAAAAAAGAAAAAAAGAACTACCATGGCAAGTTGTTCAATATTGTGTGTGTTTGGAAATGATTATGATTTGTGAACCCAAATTGATATGAATTTTCAGAAACTACAATGTTTAGCTTCTGCATCAATAACATTTTGACCTGAAAATTATAAGGTGTGTATTTAAAACGTCAATCCAAACATGTTGTAAAAATGACAACTCCAAAAATTTAAATCCTGTGCCTCAGACCATCAAATTATAAACTAGGCTTATAATATATGGTTAGAATCATTTTTTTAAAATGAAATTGACTTATATTATTTCTTCAAAAACTTTATCAGCAATACAATTCGATAAAACATAAAAAATAACAGGGACCAACACAAGAGACTCTCACCATAACATTCACTTTTCTTCTAACAAAACACACAAAAATCTTAGGTAATTCCGAAAGAAGCCTACGACATTTAAAAATTAAGCTTCCAAACTCTGATTCGTCATGGGCTCATGGCTCCGATGGTCAAAATCATAGTAAAGTTAGTTTCTTTTTCAAAATAATATTAAAGTCACTTTTTTTTTCTTTTTTCTTATTTTCTTAAATACAATAATCATAAGTCTTGGAGTTGACTTGTAAACCAGAGACGTCGAAGACTCAACAGTTACGCGCTACTGAGAACGTCAAACTGTGTGAGACACATTACAAATAATAATCTGATTATTATGCTTTGAAATAGAAAATATAGATACAAATAAAAAATATTGTTTAGTCATTTTTAGAAAAACGTGTCTTTGTAATTAAATATGATTTGAATAAATAATAGATAAATAAATATAAGTATGCTTTATACAATTATGTAGGGACGGATCCAAATTCCAATAACTGAGGTAAAGAACCGAAAATTAATCAAATTTTAACATGGATGAGTAAAAATAGTTTTAACATTAATTTGATATTTTTAAATTTAGTTATAATTTAAAAACATAAATAAAAAGTACTTTTAAATTAAAGAATAAATATTAGTAATACAATATGTGAATGAATTAACTATTAATTATTTTTTATAAAAAAATTAACTATTAATTTAATAGGTCATGTCAACATTTAAAATAAAATTATAAATGACAAAATTTAAGTAAGAATATTTTCAAAATAAAACAAAATAAAATAAATTTAATATAAAATAATTTACGTTATATTTTAAAAATATGTATTTATACAAGTATTTATTCTTAAAAATGAAGGTTCAAAATTATAAAATTGTTTGCTTATATAAATTAAAATAAAATTTATGCCGAATTTTTTAGGCTTCAGCCCCTTACATCCTCAACTAAAATTAATAATTAAAAAGCCACAGACAAATTTGAACGCACCACCAACTCATGGTTTATACTTTATACACATATGAAATCGAAGTGGGTCAGAAACGGCACCAGGATTTGATTTAAATGGAAAAATGTTGGGAACTATTTAATTAAAGTTGGTAAAACTTAACAAAGAATGAACAAAGCTACACAAAAGAAAATGACAGAAACTAATAAAGTTGTGTGGGTCATCGTCTTACGTCTCTTACGTAAATCAAGCACAAAGAAGCAACTTTATGTGTATGCAATAGCACTGCCAATTAATGTTATTCCCAACAACTGATCAATTTTTCTTTTCTTTTCCACAATTCCACCCTTCACACTGCGAATACGAGTATACTTTTAATTAAAATGGGTAGGTTGCTTTTAAAATTATTAAAGTAGCTAGTATACTTATAAAAAAATTAAATGTATGAATTAAGTTGCAGATGTTGAGTATAAGTTTGGCTTCGTGAAAGAAGTATATGGATGTTGTACATCGCAAGAAAAAAGCTTTATGATCTATGCTAGAATTATGCTATCCTCTACTACATAAGATGACGCTTCAATGATTCCTGAGTAAATCTTTTCCAACTCTGTAGATTTCATTTGATCGTTGATGAGTTACATCATCAACTGCAAACACATGAAACTTCTTATCTACTCTACCCAACTCCATCCTGCAGGTTTAATTTTCTTATTCTCGTTTGTTGCATAAGCCTTCTGACTTCATCAGCTACTTCATTCCATAAACCATCTTCTTTGTCTAACATCTCTTTGAACAACAAGAAGGCATCTCTTCCTTGTCTATTTATTGAGAATCCAGTCATAAGTGAAGTCCATGAAACCTGATCATGTATTTTCATGCCACTAAATACCTTCCTTGCATCCACAATAGCAAAACATTTTGCATAGAAATCAACAAGTGCACCACTACTAAGGAACAAGTTATCTTCATATCCAGATCGAATCATGTATGCATGGACTTGTTTACCCAAATGCCAATTCAGAGAAACATGAGTGGATTCAGACAGGGATGAAAAAGGGGTCAATCAGAAATAAATAAAATTCATTTAGCAATTATATTTTATTAATTTTTATAATTTATTGTTCTAATATGTTAAATATTTACATTAATAATCTATAAAAATATAAAACATCTTTGTGTCATGAAAATAAATTAATAATTGAATTCATACTAAACTTTTTAACAATTTTATTTTTAATATATACTAACAAATAGTCGATAAATATTTATTTTTTTTCTTACTAAGTGTAGAATTTGTTACTAAAACATTAAATATCAAATTTAGAAAATTATTTCTTTCCCCTGCTGGTGTCTTTCAACTACTATCACTTGTCAATGTTACAGGCTTACGACTCATTATTATAATGCTTGCTATCGTGTGCTTTTATAATTTAAAAGTTATAACAATTTCAAATCAATTCAATAACACTTGTTTATATGAGATTTAAAAAATAATAACTCTTTCAAGTGTAAAAAAATAGAGTTTAACAATTAAATATTAACAAAAGAAAAAAAACTAACTATATAATAATTAAAATTTGATTAAATATAATATTTAGATTTTAGAAAAAGAAAGATAAAATTATTATTGATTTTATAATTTAAGAAAGTTACGAGATGATTAGTAATAACTAAAATTTTATAAAATATAATAATGAGATTACTATTAATTTAATGATCTAAAAAGAAGTTAAGAGATAAAAACTAATTGTATAATAAAAATATAATATTCAGTTTAAAATCAGATTTTTTACTACTCATCTAGTTCACTTGATTGAATAGATAGTGTTATAAATTTCTTGATATTCCTATGCATAAAAAAATCAAATTTTTTACTGAATACAAATTTAATTCTTGTAATAAATAAATGATAATCTATTATTTTTTGAAGTGGGAGAAAAAATCAGGTGGAATTGAGTTCAAACTCATAAAAAATATAAAAATAAGAGGTATAAATATAAAATTTTAAGATAAATACTTATAATTTTATTAAAATAAGATATGTATTTATTTATCATCACATAAAAACAAGTAATGAGTTCAAACATATAAGATTAAGAAGTGCAAAATATAAACTTTTAAGATAAATATATGTAACTTTCTTAAAACCAAAAGGTGCATTTGTCTACACTCAAAAACATGTTTACCTATGTCTATGAATGAGTGATTAATGATAATAATTCAAGAATTGTGTAATTTATTTGAGATAGGCAATCAAATATTCTCTTAACTAGTCTGTGTAAAATTGAGTCTAAATCTTTTAAAAAGTAAAAATGGTCAGTTGAGTTTTTTTATAAAGATTAATTATAAAATTACCTCGACAAGTTAAACACTTCCGGTGGAGAGTTTGTGAGGACTGTCTTCCAACTAGAATAAAGCCCTAGTTCTTGTTTGAGCAGCAAAAATGGTCTAGAGAACTGGTTGGCATCTATTTGTTGGTTGTGAAAAGGCACAACAATCAATGCTAGACAAATGCATAATTTTGGCATCTTTTACAACTATAGTTCTAAATGAGATGGAAGTTTTTTCTGAGCTTTTATCTTTCATCTCTTACAAACGTTGGATGGAGATAAGATGATTGTTTTCTATGTGATTTTATAAAGTTTGTGGGATGAGTAAATAAGGCCTTATCATGTGGAGTTTCTGGGTCAGAGTCAGTTTCTTCATGGAAGCAAGTAGTGCATGAAGGTGAGGCCATGGCACTTTTGAAAACAATAGGTTGGGTGAAGGAGTTGAATGCAGATAGAACCAAGAGCAACAATAACATAGTGATGCCATCAACACCTCTGATGGACCTGCGCGCACATGCACTCACACTCCCACGTGAGAGAGCAAGAAAAAATGTTGATATGCATTCAAGAGAAAGAAAGGATATTCATGTAATTACAACACTTGCCATTGCGTTGCCTCTCTTAAGAAAAAACAAACACTTTTCTAACCCTATTTTTATTTGGTTAAATTACTAGTTTCTTTAATTTATTTTTAAATGTTCAATTGGGTTGAGTTTTTATTTTTTTTTATCAATATGAAATATTTATTAGTCTTCGTTATATATCTTATAAATCTTAAAAATTATTTGAAAACATAAAATCAGAAAATAAACAGGAAAGCGAAGCCAAACGCACCATAAAAGGTTGATAGAAAAGAGGGGTTGAAAAATATTGAAAGTGATCGACTAATAGCGCCGCAATTCGCTGCTCCTTCTGTAATCCCTAACCCTTCTCTCAACCATGTTTCCCTCTTCTTCTTACTCTTGATTTGGTTTCGATATTGTTTTTCAGTTGGTGTTGCTTATATCATATATAGTTAAGCTTAACAACCTCCATTCAAAGTTAAAGATGCCTCGTACCAGCACTCTGGAGTGCTCCGGTTGCCCTCCGCTTCGCGCTCTAACCTTTGACGCGCTTGGTCTCATCAAAGGTGATGATTTTTTCATATTATGTCACTCTCTTTTTCTCATCCTTATGGGTTTTTGCTTGTGTTGTTGTTAGTTGTGGAGGCCCGCGATAAGCAACGAGGAGCTCCCCAGGTCGTAGAGAGGTGGGGCGACCTTGAATCATCCAAATGTGTGATGGCTGTTTCAATGATTGACCGAGAGTCTCACCCTGTATGTATTGGCAATTTTTTTTTCTGTTCTGGGTCTGTTTATTGTTTGCGTGGTTTTAAATTGCGGTTGTGGTCACGTTGGGGTGAGCCAGAAAACCTTTGTATTGCGGGAAAATGCAGCCGCAATTAAGATTGTGATGCGACTGCGGAGTGTCAAAATACCTTGTCGCTGCGCGGACCGCAATTTAAAATCATGATTGTTTGAGTACAGTTTTGTCTTTCTTTCCATTGGCACTCAACTGCCCTGTATTCACTACCCCACTGCCATATAACATTGTTGGTCTTCTAACTGTTCTGTAGAGATTTTCTTTTTGTTTGACCTTAAAGAAATGAGACCAAAAAATACGATTCTCATTATTTTTCTATCAATTCTGGCATTGCAGTTATTAGCTGTAGCGAGGAAAAACAACCAGGTAAATTATTTCAAGGTTCTATAGTTCCATTATTCGTTCTGTAAAAGGTTTGATTTTTTATGTTTGTTATTAAACATTTAGCACTTTAACTCTATATTCATTCTACAGATTGAAGTTTTGAGCCCTGTTAATGGAGATATTCAGGCTACAATCACGGATGCCAATGATTTAGATGTTCAATCTGAAGTGAATAATATTGTTGGATTGCATTTATTTGCAAAACAAAATTCGGAATTAGCTTCCAGGTATATAAATAGCTTCTGTTTGGCAGTTTAATTAAATTTTGTCTTTATTCTTGTCCTTAATGTATTCTGATTCTGTGCTCAATTTAGTTGAAGTCTTGAAGAACAATAATAACAGTGCATTTTCTTTATGACTAATTGAATTGTTTTTACCTTGTCTGATGCAACTGTGTAAATGCAGCAGGGCATAAGTCAGCTTCTGTGATATGTTTAGATTGCTTTGTGGGCTTAGATTTCACGCATAATTGTTCTTGGTGGCTGTTAGAATATTAGGGCTATTTTTTTGGTTGTGCACCTTTACAAATGCTTTATGGATCCATTATAACAGACTGAAAGATTGGTACTATGATTATCTGTTCGTTAATATAATTTTGGTCCTTTTGGATGATCACATGATTAGATTATCAGGAAAAATACTCAAAGTTTAAGCATTTAGTATTCTGACCCCAATTATAAATGTTTAGACCAGGAAAAATAAGGATGGAACCTAGGAATCAACTGGCCGACCCCTTGTTAGTTAAGGATGGACTATGCTAATAAAGCTGTTTATTTAACTAAGTAATTACCTACCTACCTAACTAATAGGTATATTCCTAACCAGGATGCTGAAGGAATTAGTTAGTTGGTTAATTAGTTTTGGGTTGGGATTTCAGGCACTTGAATTCCTGGGAAGTACCTAACGGTACATCATTCTTGCTCTTCTTGACCCTGGATACTAATGGATTCAGAGTTGGAGGAGGGCATCAAAAACAGATTTCCTCATTTTGTTTGTGCTAACTGTATATTCTCAACCTGTATCCCTATTAGTATTTAGTATTTACATTAAAGTATATCTTCAGTCTGCTTGTACATGCACTTGTTCATTCATTTTCAAAATACCATAGTCGCTTGCATTCTGCCCTTATGTGTGTGTGTGTACTTTCTGAATCATTTGGATGTGGTGATTGTTTAGGGATTGTACTCTACTTACATGCACAACCAAAGGAAATGCAAGCATAAGGTCCATTGAACTTGTTGATTCATCTACAGTATCCTCCTGTATTGACTCTCCAAAAATATGGAATGTATGTTCTGGTGGTAACATCTTGTGTTGCAAGGTGGATGGAAATGAGAAGTTTGCTTTATTTGGAGGGTGAGTACATTTTGCATAATTGTGAATATTTAACAGTTTGAATAAATTATTTATTCAACTTTGATAATGAAATATTTTGTGAACACAAAAGAGATGAACAAAATATAAGACAAGTCACCACTCACTAGGCATGGTAGAAAATGGGAATCGAAAAGAGGAAATGGTTTTCAAATAATGAATTGTTCTGCTTTGAAGATCAGACAGAGTTATTCCCCAGAAATAATAATTAGCAAAGAAATTTCTTTTACAAATGACCATCCTCTTCTACATAGTAACACAACCCTGCTTCATATTATAAATTCTGAGCAAATTCCTTGTAATAGATAACACATGACTCAACCAAACTGTAAAAGCAAATAATCATTGCCTTTGGAGTTTGGTGCTTCAGAAATAAAGCCTTGTGTAGCCTCTGCCATCCCTGCTGCTTATTTGTTCTTAGTGCAATTAAATACTTTTGGTATAGGCTAAAGTGAAAAACTTGGAGAAATACAGGACCATATTGCAGGAACATGAATTAGATAAGATTATGCAACAATTTCAAGCATATTATAGCCAACATTAAGCAACATGAAAATGGGTACCTGTTACCATAAACCTTGAGAATCTAAACAAGTTATCACAACGTATTACTGTTATCTATACATATTTTTGAGCTGAGAAATAATGAATAAGTACTTTATCTGTAGGAAAGGTGTTGAAATGAATATTTGGGATCTTAACAACTTCACTAAGATCTGGAATTCCAAACCTGTGAGTCTTTACTTCAAACCCTACTTTTCATCTCTGCTATTAATTAACTTATCTTCCTCCAGTTTCTCTTTTGCTGCTGCACATTTTTTTAGTGCATGATTTTACAAATTCTTTTAACCTATGCAGCCGCCGAAGGATAACCTCGGTATATTTACACCGACTTGGTTCACATCTGCTACATTTCTTATGAAAGATGACCATCGAAAATTTGTTGCTGGCACCAACAGCCATCAGGTAAATTTAATTAGTGGATTCTTCTCAAATTCTAAAATCAATGAAGAAATGTAATTTTTGTATCTAATAATGCATGGAATATTCCTCTATGATATCCTTGAAAATGCTGTGTTGGAGACTATTGAGAAGGATTAATTAGTTGCTCTTAACCTAGAATTACAGAGAAATGGAAATGATATTTTGTGAGAATTTTTTTCAAAAGAATACTCAAGTACATGACCTTTGAGTCACATGAGATCTTTCCCATTTTATTAACAAATATAAAATGACTAATAAGATTTCAAACTGCAGATTTGCTTTTTTCTTAACCTTTTCAATTCTGAAAGGGAAAAATTCTTTGCTTTTGTTATTTTTTTTCCTCCGGCAGCTTACTTAATGATATGTTTTCTCATTACTATTTATTTACAACCTTGGTCTTCTGAACAGGTTCGCCTTTATGACATGTCTGCTCAGAGGAGGCCTGTTCTCTCATTTGATTTCCGTGAGACACCAATTAAAGCATTGGCTGAGGATATAGATGGCTATTCAATCTATGTAGGGAATGGGTCTGGTGACATGGCTTCTGTTGATATACGCACAGGTATCCCAAAGTCATGGGAAAATTGTCATAAATTTAAGAACAATGATTATAGACTATAGCATTGTTTAACTTGTAAGAGGGAGGGGACTGAACATTATTTATGGCTGAACATTATGGTGTTGTTTGATTCATGGAACTGACCTTACTTAGTTAGAAAAGGCTGGTTGTTGATGTCTTTTTGTTGACCTTCTTGAATGAGTTTGTGTTTTTAATTGTTTAAAAACAACAATTTATTGCAGGAAAAATGCTAGGATGTTTTTCTGGAAAATGCTCTGGAAGCATCAGATCCATAGTCAGGCACCCTGAGCTACCTGTAATAGCTTCTTGTGGTGAGTGCAACTCTGATTTCCCTTCATTTGTTGCATGTTCTTTGAATATAAGGAAGGTTCTCTGATGGAGTTTTTTGATCCCTAAAATTTATTTTGTTGTTTCTAATTTTTTTGGTTTTGCGGAACAAATTTATATCTTGTTTCGTTATCTACCTTTTTCATGATTGCTCCTGAAGCTTATCCAAAATGTACAGGGTGTGTAGCCACTGGATCATCTTTTTTCTGGGTGAAAAGTGATTAATTATTTCTTGGTCTGATAAAAAATATATTAAGTTCCTGTCATCAGTTCAGTTCATGATTTTTCATTTCAGGACTGGACAGTTATTTACGCCTTTGGGATACAAAGACAAGACAGCTTCTTTCTGCTGTAGGTTCTATGCTCTATTTCTTTGTCCGTGGCGGCATGCTCTATAGTTCTTTTTATTGGGATATGTATGCCTGGAAACTAAAATGATTTAGTGATATTTGTTCATTATAATTTCTGATATTTATTGGAATATCAGAATATCAGTTAAAGTGACCCTGTTATAAAACCTATAAACTGTGTTAAGATTAAACCTATATTCTGATAGGGACTGTTTTGTATTTCTTTTTACTTAGTCAATTATTCATATACTGTTTATGAGGACCATGAAAAAAAGTGGTATCTTGTGAAGAAACCCATATTTTTATGGCTGACATGGAAACCTTTCTACACTTGAACAATTGAACTAACTAGGGTCCCAAATGCTTCTTCGAATTTTTTGTAGTTATTTTTTCTGCATATAGTTGTAGGTATCTGTAAAGTTAGTTGGCTTTGTAAATAATTCTGTATTCTTGTAATCAAAATCATTTATTTAATTTTTTACCTGGTTGCAGGTTTTCCTGAAGCAACATATTATGCACGTGCTTTTTGACTCTAACTTTGATGTTAAAGGTTAGTAATTTTCTTCTTTTTGAATATAGTATTATAAGATCTTCACTAAAAAAATATTGAAAGAAGACATTAAAGATCATCGTGTCTCTGGTTCTTTATGCCTGGAAAAACTTAGCATTAGTTTGATGAGCAGGAAAAACTTGTTGGGTCTGAAACAAACTATGGTTTGGGGATACAGCTGTCAGTATTCTCTTTTGATATATTAAAATTATCGACTTGATAAGAGAATCCTGTGTAATTTAGTAATAGGGACTGAAATGGATTTGTTGTTGAATATTAGAAACAATGACACTGTTTAGAAAAAATGATTTACTGCTGCATAGGATAGGAGCTTAAAATAGTAATTTATGATTTTAAATTTGGAATTAATAAATATATATAGCAATTTTGTGGTGCTAAATGTTAGGATTACACAAAAAAAATTATATTTTGGAGTGTAAAAAAATTAAGGAAAATAAGTTGTTGCACTCGACATTATATGTTTTTTATTAACATTGATGACTTAGGTAATTGAGGTCCGTTACTTCCATTCATTCTACACTTCTAATGTTATCTTAGCAAATATATCCTCAGGAGTGGATTCGCTACCATGCAAGGAACAAACTCCAACTGAGATCTTGGTCAGCGAAGAAGTTGAAGAATCACCTTTGAAAAGAAAAAAATCTTCCAGAAACAAAGAGCATATACCAGATGGGGGTGAAAGAAAGAAAAGATCTAAACAGAGTAAAGAGCGCAAGAAATCTGAAGGAAATGATGGAGGTGAGAAGATTGCATCAAGAGATGAGGGAAGCAGGTCAGCATCCAAGAAAAGAAACAAGAGATCAATTCCAGTGTTGTGATTTAGATGTGGACTAAGATCCATGTGATACAAATAGGGTATCTGAACTAATATTGGGATGCATGGTGATGAAGGCAAAGTCTGAATTATAGTAAGACTTTGTTTTTAGTAATTTACATCAGCTTGGAGGTGATTTTATGGGGGAGTGAATCGATTCATATGGCATTGCTGATGTAAATTTGTTCAATTTTGTGAATTCTCCATGACTATGAGATTAGTGTAAGTTATTCAACATAGAAAGTGATTTAGGTTTTGGGCATGACTTTTCATGGTGAAATGTTTGATATTTTGCTTTGCAGCTGTCGGCTTGTAGCCAATTTTTGCTTAGGTGTGGAAATGCTTTGCAATTCATTTTTAATGTTTTCAACAATCATTTTAATCCTTAAAATTGTAGGACTAATTTATATTAGTCCCGAGAAAAAATGACAAATTTCTTTGAAATTGAATTTTGTCAATCATGTGCATCCGTTAGCCTTTCACTAACTTAATATGCTGATTTGTCGCATTAATATTGACAGTCATGTACACACGAATATAATATTGGATATCTTTAAATTTAGAAGATGAGAGAAGAGCAAGGATGTTTCTAGCCTTGGATGCTAATCTGAGAAAGACAAGGTCACTGAATAAAGCATTTGTTTTCTCTGTGATCGGTGTTAGGTTTCTCGATTTGTGTTTAAATCCATGCAAAGAAAACTGTAACCTATTTTGACATTTGATCTCTTGAACATAATGGAAGCTATAGTTGTATGTGCGTTGGTTATCTTTGTCAACATCAAGAGTCGATCGAGACAATAAGAGGATAAAATTATTGGCTTTGGATTTCTTTTGATTCCAAATTTTCAAATGTGATAAAAAGTTACACGTGAAGGCTTTTATAAGCCTAAAAGTTATCCTTCGGTTTCAGAGTATCTTAGGCAACTCACTGAATAACTGTCTCACTGCAATTAATTTTTGTTTTGAAGAATGCAAGTTAATTATATAGTTTATTAAGTATGCTTAACTTCAATATTTTAATTTCATTAGTTTGACTAATAAGAGATAGAAAACTAATAGGGCACTCGGGGAAAGAGTTGCATTATTTTATATCAAATGGAACTTGAGGATGTATCAAACTGAATAGCGAGAACAAACATTCAATGCAAACACACATTACAGATCAGAATGATAGCAACAAAAACCAGAGAGCAATAACTATGAAATTTCTATTCTGACAAATCGCTTCTGCGTCTAAATATCTCAACGCCTAAGTAATCAACTGGGCCTCGAACTGCCACATGAGGCTTTTTAACCTTCACTCGAACAGCAGATATTTGGTTATGATTTGTCAGAGTAGTCACTGCAATTTTTTGTGCCACTGACTCCACAAGGATGTGTGGTGACCCTTCAAGAATTTCCTTAGCTATACTGCATCACCAATTATTGATATGTTAATAAGATTACATTACAGTTAGTAAGTGTATGTTTGGATTGAAGTTAGAAGAGCTCAAAAATACTTTTACTCCAGAAGCAACAAAATCTTCCCTCTCAGTTCATGCATTGGAACGCACAATTTTGTATAAAACTCTTAAAAGTACTTTTGTAACCTTAAACCAAACATAGGCTAAACTGGTAAATTACCAATATGAGAAGTTTATGCAATCAAATGATGAAAAAATTGTTGGTTACTCACGCATATATGTCTGTGCAACTAACTGTATCTGATAAGTGATCAGATTTGCCAGCTGCTTTGAGATCCATCCATGCATCTACATCTACCAAGAATTTCTGGCCTAGATTCCTTTCTTCAGGTAGTGCTCCATGAAAACCAAAGAATGACAATCCCCTCTGTGTGAGTTTGTCACCCCATATCAGTGCTTCAGATTCCATTTTTTGCTGAAATCAATGGCAAATAGAAATGTTAAGGCCATTTGGTTTTATAAATAAAAATCAAATATGACTCGTGTTCTTTGTTGAATATAAAAAATTATCACAAAAGGAACAGCTTGATTTATTAAATCTCATATCCCCCAAAGAAGGTTGTTTGCCTGAATATAATACTACCATATCCTCTTCAGTCAACCAAACATAGTTTGGTATGGTTGCCACATCATCATGTCCTTTTCAATCAACTTTTCGGTGTTTGTGTGCTTGAAAAAAACATATCTTGAAAGAATGGAAACTTAATAGTAGTGCCATGCATAAGAATTTTTTTTCCATGTATGGCACTATGAATAATTTTAAGTGTTTTTAACTATTTTGTGTCCCTCAAAATATTTTGGCAAGATCCACTGCTGCTGCCTAGGAGATGCTCGGATTATTAGAAAAATAGTCTCAATCAACCAAACAGTGAAAACCATGATTCTCTAATTCTTAGCCCAACAGAAACAATAAACCAAATAAAAAAAAACCTTCCTTGAGATTCAATCAGATCCATTTCCAGCTGAACCAAAATTTCAAAATCTCACACACCCACCACACAAAATGCAGAAAAGTATACAGTTTTATCTGTAATAATTAAAATCCAAATCCATAAGGATAAATATATATACACATTATTACGGTGAGTAAAGAATAAAGGCATTTTTGTGGCAGTTGCAATCTTTTCAAAAGAAACTATCATACCTTGGTAAAGCACAACCAAATTGTTCACACGATAAATAGTAGAATTTTAAACCAGCAAATAAGAGATCATAGAAGTTAAATCTTTAAGATCTCTATATATCAAGGGGGTTTAACTATCATACCTTGGTAAAGCACAATTTCGATTATTATACTAACTACTAAGTTTAAGATCTCTATATATCAACAGAGTTTAACTCAAATGGTTGAGTAAGGATACATGAATTGTTGTAAACCACTTATACTATTTTTTATTTGCACGGATAAAAAAAAAAAGCTTAAGATCTCTGTATATACTTGAAACACATGTATAGCATGCAACTACTACAACCCATTCCAACACAAAATGACGAATAAAGTCATAAGAAGAGAGGAAAATTGACACTTAAAAGGATAAGAAGATTGTGACCTTTGGTGGAGCACGTTTGGGGAGATGCAAGAGCAAACTGTTTAAGTCAATGTAGGGTTGTGGAATGCACAAATGCACAATGCAGCATCCACATAAAAGAGACTTTTTTATTATTATTATAATAATAACAATAATAATAATAATATATTCGCTGTATTTTTTACTCTTTTTTCATTTGAAACACGTGCATGAGGATCCCAATTCTCTGCAGAACACATTAATGATTGGCTCCATAAAGTGTGTCGGTGTGCCAATTTCATTAATTCCCTCTCATTTTATACTTATCTTTCAAAAAAAAAACAAAATACTTTCTGCCATAATGGTTCAGAAGCCATGTCCTGAAATTTAGCCCTGGTGGCCCAAACCCAGTTTTCATACATAAACCACACACACTTGCAACAGTGTGTTTTGCATGTCTCATAATATTTAGTTGTGCTTTTATTTTTCCTTATAGATTTTTCTTTTCTTTTTTTCATCAAACTTTGGTTCATAACTAAACTTGACATGTGACAATATGTAAGGATTGAATTAATTATTTTTTTTCTTTAATTTATTTTTTAGATTTGATTTATTCTTCTATTTTTTTAATTTGTTCTTCTATTTTTTAAAAAAAAATGATTCAAACTATAATTTTTAGTATTCTCCTCGCTCTCAAGTATAAGCAATAAAAATTTCTTATTTTTTTTATCTTAAATATAAATAAAATATTAATTAAATTTTTAGTCTCTTAACTCTTTTAGATTTTTATTTTTAGTGTCTCAAATTTTTTGTAAGTAAATCTTCTTTACCTATGTCTTATTTAATGAAATTATCTTTAAAATATCATTTATTTAATAAGATTAAAGTTTATGTTTGATATCAAATTTTAATGAAGGATAATTTAAGAAAAATATTTATTTTTTAATTGAAAATTATACAATTTAATAAAATTAATCATTTTTTCTTAATAAGTGTGAATTTTTTTTTTCCTTTTAATCGAGACATGGAGGGACATTCTTTTACTTGTCGTTCTAGGCTCAAAACTCCAATATTTTTTAAATAACATCTCTTCAAATTTCACATATATAATCTTGTGATTTTTTTAATATATTGATAAGCACAATTATTGTCAATATGATATAGAATAAACTCGAAGGATAGATATTTATTCTAATTTTTTCACTAATAGTATACAATAAAAGCATTTCAAAAGAATCTTAATAAGGTAGCTCAAATAAGAGTAAATATTTTTTTTCCCGATATTTATACTTCTAAGATATGTTTTGTTTTTTGAAGATTACTTCTTAGAGATGTTAGGGGTGTTTAGATTTTAGAAATTTTGAACGTTGCATTTATTGTATATTAGCTTAAATATGTGAGTTTTGAATTTAGTTACAGTATTTTATTTTATTTTTATATTTTCATCTCTTCAAAATGTAAAATAATTGTTTTTGTCCCTACTTCCTGTGAAAGAATCAAAATTTTCTTTTAATTCATGTAAAACTATTTTCTTTAGTTTTCAATTCTCAAACATCTGAAATAAATTTTTTTCATATTTAATATTAATTTTCAGGTAGATAAATAAATTCTTTTTAGGGATTTAGAAACATAAGTATGTGACAACTAGGTTGGTTAATTGACCTTATGTTAAATTTATAAGCATATTTAATGGGTTTCACGTGACAATAGTGACCAAAAATGATAATTTTCAAAATTTTGAGGGATGAAAATGATTTTTTTACCAGAACCGATACTAAAATTTGTTCGTTTTACATGAATAATAAATATATTTAACCCTTGTATATTTAATGATGTAAATGTTGTTGTGGTGTGTTTGGAATGTGATTTTTTTTATTCTTGTAGAGTTGTTAGGAGATCAGAGTAACTAGAATTTTTCATTCTTACACGTGGCAAGATAACTCTTTTGAAAAATTTATTTTGTCTTATCTCCTCTCGTGGCATACATGGTGCTCAAAGATTGCTTCACCATCGGAGTTTTGTCTCCTCTAATTTGACTATATATAATAACATCCTTAAGATGAAAGCATTTAAAGACTTGTTAGATATAACAACGAATTATTTATTATTTAGACAATTATTGAGCATAATTTTACAACAATGTTAGATTGTTTTATCTTTAGAAATTTAATACGGTATTAAGAAATTTACAATATTTATACATTTTATTCAACAAATTCAGATAGACTTCCTTAGTTGAAAAAATGTTAGATTGCATATATACTATTTTGCCTTATGTTTGAGGTGAATTAGTCTATACATAATAATATGATAATATTACCTTTTGATTAGAATTACATAGTAATTTTTAGTATGAGTGTTTAAAACTAAATTAAACTTTTTGTAAATCGCCAAAATAATAAAAATAAGATTAAAAAAACTGCTTACATCACAAATCGCAAAAATCAAATATCTAAAAATGACATATTTTTATAATTTGGTTCGATTTTTAGATGTTGTTATAAAAAATCAAACCAAATCAAATAAAACACATATTATAATTATAATTATTTTTATTGTGATAATTAATAATAAATATTAAATAATGTATTTTTTTCCTTTATTTTATAATCAAGATTTATATTTTATTTTAATATGTTAAAAAAATGATATATTAATATTGCTTAAAAATAATATTAAATATCAAGCAATGTATAAATTGCTATTATGTTACAAAGAGTTAGTAATATCATTTTATATTAATTCTAAATAAAAGTAAAAATAATATTTTAAACTAAAATATGTTAAATAAAGTTTAATAAAACATATTTTTTAATAATATAATAATTATATAAGTTTAATTTTAAATTATAATAATAAATTAAAAATACGTCAAATTGTAAAAGATCGATTCGAATTTATTGTTATATTAAATCAAATCAAACCGAACTCCCAAGGCGTACCTACGCTTGTGTTTGGATTTTTTTCAAATTAGTTTTTCAATATTTGGTAATTTTATAAATAATTTCATTTATATGTTATTTATCTTTTTATGTTTTAATAAAATACTTTATTCTTTTGTAAAATTTATTGTAGAGATAATTTTTTTTTTGTTTTTTCTGGATAGAATATTTGACTATTATTTATTTTGTTTCTAATAGTTATCCTTTTATAATAATAATACTATTATATTATTATTATTATTTTAAAATTTATAAATAATTTCAGTTTGTAATCAAATAATTTCCATTAACCTTTGCCAATGGGTCAAACTTACAAAAATTGAATGCAAGATTAACAACTTTAATTTTGAAACACATTAACAAACATTTATCTTTCTATCACTGTTTTCCTAAATTCTCTTTGTTTCTTGTGTCTTGTCTTTGTTCTTAATTCTTACTATTGTGAGGTTCCACTATGCTTTTGATATCAGGATTTAGACTTGCATGCAATATAAATCTTAGAAAAACAAATTAGATACTGAGTTGCACTAAAGATTTATCAAAATTTGCTTCTAAATTTATAGCCTTTGTCATAAAAAATATTTTTATTCTTCTATTTTTTTAAAATATTTGAAAGCAAATTAATTATTCTTCAATAGTTGTTGTCTAGTATTGTACTAAAAGATAATTCAGTGAGAAACACAATTTATTCAAATTTATTTTATTTTTAGAATATAATTAATAGAATTTTTTTCTTAAAAAATACGTGGTTAACAAAAATTCCAATTTTTATTATAAATTTATTAGTAACATGTAAAATTGGTTATTATTTTTTATAATTTTGGGTCTTAAAAAATATGTTTAATATTTTCTAGATAAATGTATTTTTTATTATATGTTCTTAAATTATTTTAGAAAATATATAAACATTTCCTTTGAATTTTAATGCTAGATTCTACCCCTCATTTGGGTCCGCTCCTACAAACTATATCTTTGTTTTATGTTTAGTTCCAATATTTTTATCGAAAAAACTGAACCAAATCTTACAATACATATCCCAAATTTTTGTGATAAGTTTGAAATATTTTTTCTTTCAAATATTGCATAAGTGGTGTGAAATACATTCATAAAAAGAGAAGAAATAATCCAATTTTTTATACATACATTAATTTTCAAGTTAAAACATAAATTTTGTTTTGCATCCCTGATAAATATTTTTTTATTGAATTTCTAATAAAATAAAAAAAATCCATTTTGGTCTTTGATATTTGATTTTAGTATCTGATAAATTAACAAACTTTATTTTTGGTTCCTAAAAAATTATGTTTATTTTGTATTAGTTCCTTTGAAAAAATACTTGATATATGGACTAATAACAAAAAAAATTACTAGAGTTTCAACAAAAAATTTATTAATTTATCAGAAATTAAAATAAAATATAAAGAACCAAAAATATTTTTTTATTGGGGATTCAATATTTTTTTATGAATAAATCAAAATAAAATTCATTAATTTATCAATAACGAGCTAAAACTTATTTTAATATAATTTTTATGTTAGGTAATTTTTGTCCACTAATACACTTTTTTATAGTGTCACGAGGGGAGTTGAGTTATTGTGATCCTAACCTAACATGCTTTATGTTTTATTGTCTTTCAAAATCAAAAACAAAAAACCTAACATGTTTTATTTTGATTTAGGTGAAACCACCGTACAGTTTGTGCAGAAATATTCAAGAATGTGAAACTGCTAGCAGTGAATAGGTCATGTAATAAGTACATAAACTTCAAGCAAGCATATATATAATTGGGTAATTTAGTATGAACTAGATCAAGCCACCTCATAATTAACCCACTAGAGTAGGTTCTGTTGGGTTTGGGTAGTATAAATAAGGTCGTAGGTTTTAATCTGCTACCATTTTGCACAAAAAAAGTCACCTCATTCTGTGTTGAGACACTTAGTCTCCACCCTTTATGCTCTTTCATTACGCTATTGACCATTAGGATGCACAAAAAACATTATAGTCATCATTAGCCTAGTTTGACAATAATATTAGTATTAATCAAACAAGGACTCTATATGGTATATCAGACTGCATTATCGTGTATATCTTATCCATGTTAATTAATTCCAGTACTCGTTGTCACACACATCAAATGACCAAAGGACTATGGTAGTATTAAGAATCTGTTCTAATTTGTGGAATTTGATTTTATGTGGTTCTTTCTTTGACCAATAGCTGCTAGATATATAGCTAGCTAGCTCCACTTTAGTGAGTAAACAAGAAATCTCAGTAATCATTCTGTGATTGAAGTACAATGGTGATGTACTTTATCTGAGAGGCACTGACTCGTTGTGGCAGGAGAGTAAGATAGCAAGCCACAAGGACTAGTGTGTCTGGATACTCTCTGAATCAAAGACAGTCAGGCATGCAAACAAGGATTATCAAAGATAGTGATTACTTGTCAGTTGTGAGACAAGTGTTTATTCACACTGGGATCAAAGTTTTAGACCACAGATAATTGACCACGTGGACCAACTATTGTGCATTGAATCAACTTAGTAATTTCGAGTTATGAATATAGTAATGTTAAATGTTCCAAGAAAAAACTTCATTGTCCATAATAAAAGAACTTTATCATTCATAATATTCGTTTTCACTACCCGATTCAAGCATAATTGTTTCCTATGAAAGATACATGTAAAGTTTTAAAAAAAAAATGCTTTAAACCACAAGCACCAATTTGAATCAATTGCAAGGTGAAAACACAAGGGAAAAGAAGGGTATGTGGGTAACGACACCAATCCAGGATCCTCATGAGAGAAAGGGCCCCAGAGAGCACATGTGGTGGCAGTCAAAGCAAATCAGTGTTGTTTGCTATCCAAGTTGAAGACTCAGGACTCTGCCATTGCCCTGCTACTTTTGCATCCTTTTGGTAAGTGGGTTAATAAAAAAGAAAAGGTTTGGTTTAGTTTTTGGCTGGTTCATAATATGTTAAAAAATATGCAATTGCAAACACTCTTTTACCCCCCACTTCATCACATATCTAGCAGTTTTGAGCTAAGGAAAACTAGTTGCATCTTGATATGAAAAAATTATCATTGTAAAAGAAAAATAATTGACATCATATATACCTTTTACTAATTATACATCAGAAGCCAAAAGGAGGAATAAGATAAAGATCACTCACAAACATAAATATCAAAAACCAACTTATGTGAGAAATATATAAATACTATAGCCTCATACACAAGTAATTTATCTGACACCTAGTACTCTTCCTTTCATCCAAACATTTTGTTTTATCCACCTGTATTCATTACTTATAAACCATATCTCTTAATATTCAAATGCTCTTTTTAAGGTTTGTGCATTTCTATATTTGAGCTAGGTTTAGGGTTAAACTTGAAGCACTTCATTTCCTTACCTTTTTGTGTTATTTATTTGGTCATACCATGCTTAGGGTTTGAAGTGGTTTATTTTGAGCCTTCATCTCTACTCCTTCACCATTGCTTCAGAATAAAATACGACACAGAAGGTATTTCCTTGTGTTAATTCATCAGAAATTAGGATATGGAAACAAAAATTAAAAATAAAAAAACACTAAGAGTAGAAAATTCAGAATTTTTTTGTGAGCTTAGGATAACTCCATACATTTACCCAATTTCCTTGTTTGGCTATCATTATTCTTTTCAGTGTCAATAATTATGTCTTTCAATCCATATTTAATCTGCAAAAAACTGAAATAGTTAAATACCCCATAAATTCAAACATTTGGTGTGGTTCTATTTTTCTGCTCTGTTTTTTCCTTTTCGTGCATACTATATCCTGAAGTGTGAAACAGAAACCACGGAGATCGGTTTATATGGAATTCCTTGGTGTTTCTGTGGAAGTTATCTGCTGCCACGAAGTTCATGAGATCCTAGAAATAGTGCTTCTGACTGCTGAAGTGAACAGTTTTCATATTTTCTACAGAACATTATCATTATCAGTACGATGAATATATTTTTATCCACAAATGTTATTAGTTAATAGTTAATTGTTAATTTTTTTATTAACAGGAGAAAGAAACTTACAACCTTTTCTTTTCTTTTCTTCTTTTACCATCCCGTCAAAGTCAACCTTATAACTAGTACAATGAAATTGCAAAATAAATAAATATATGTACCCGGGAATTTGTGGAATTCTCCATATGATTAGGTTCCCTAACATATAGGATATAAAATAGGTTATCCTATTCGCTGCATATAAATTCTGGTCAAAATAAAACAAATAGAAAGAAACCATGTTTCTTTAGATGGACAAGGTAGACCCTAGCTAGAAGTTTATATATAGAAAATAACGAGAAGATAGAAAATCTTATGTAATGATATATATAGGCCAAACTTTACCAAACTCTGCATCTTCATTTCTCTTCTGTTCATCTAGCCTTGTCATGCAGAAGAACTCAATCAGAAAGAGAAAACAAATTCAAGTGGATCATATAGAAACATGTGTTAAGTGACACGGTTCTTAATTACTAATTTTTATGAGAACAACAAATCTTAATCATACAACTAAATGTACATAAACGATTAAGATTAATTTTATTCAAATTTTTATTTTTAATTATTGACGTATGTGTGGTTATATAGTTAAAATTAATTATTTGCACTAGCAACCCTTTTATCTCTCAAGGTTTTGGCTGATAAAAATCTCAGGGTAAAAATGGTGAAAAGTAAGTTACTTGATAGAATGAATCTTGAAAAGTTAGTTACTTTATTAAGGGTTGCACATAAGAACTTCTACGCAGAAGGGTTCACTTTGGATATATGTATTTTTCTTTCCTTGTTTCTAAAATAATGTTATATTTTGTTAGCTATCTCTTTCCAAATGCTATCGTCATGATTGTCAAATTGCGTTATGAACTAAGACAAATATATATATATATATATATATATATATATATATATATATATATATATATATATATAAGGGTATCACTTGTGTACTCCAACTAGAAAATATGAGCTCAGATCTCGTAAGATGAAGACACGTAGTAGCCTTAGTTAAACAAGTAGAGTTATAGATTTTTTTAAATTATTGGGGAAGAAGACTGAGGAAAAAAAGAGGGACAGAAAGAGAGATTAAAAAAAGGTGTGTGCTTTCTATTATATATATTACTCTTTTTAGTCTTTACCCACACCTGCTGCACAAATGGCTGCAACTCTTTTCATCCGTGTGCCCCACAAACTAGTGCTTGTGTTTAGTCATTTTTACAGAAAAAAAGGGTCAGGTAGTATATATAGTGCCATACACTTGCAAGGGCTCGGATCACACAGCTTGTATAATAATAAATACTACTTCAGAGACAGAGAACTGAAAAAATTGTCCTTTTTTTATTTATTCTTTTGCCCTAGCTGTAATTATGAATAGGTTTATTTATTTATTTTAGTTTCAATATTTTATATTCATTTAGCTTATGTTATGGTTGTTAGCTACTAGCTGCCCTAGTAGCCCTACCATTTGGTCATGCTAGAAGGTTAAATGTAAAATCATTTATGGCCAAATTGAATTCATTCTGGCTTGACCATTGGGGTTTCAATAAATTCACCAACTGTTTTAAACCTTTAAAGAAAAAAATTCAAGTAAAACACTAATAAAAAAAAACTAAAGGTATATAAGAATAAAAAGAGTGGGAAAACAGAAAAAGAAATGAGAAAAATGGTAATAAAAAGACAAGTCCTATAATGGCAAGGGTAATGTTTGTGTATGAATGGAGCTTTTGGTGCTACCTATGTTGTTGTTGCTGCAATTGCAAAGATCAAATGTTTTGGTATGAGAATCAGATACTATCAGAGTTTTCAACTTCTCATGCAACTCAACTCAAGTCCCTCAGAATGACATTACTTCCGTTCACCCTTTTAGGCTCCAAATGGGACCCCATCAAGTAAGTTTTCTGTGGGCCACTCCTACCGCACGCAGGGGTAGGATTTCATGCGTCTCACACACGCGCCCCCTTCATTTGTAGCTTGCCGTAATAGCAACTAGCAACTAGCAACTGAGAAAATCAAAAGAAAAGAAAACTGAGGAAAAAAATTGTGACTAGTTTTTTTTATCATTATAATATTAATAGAAAGTATTTATTAATTTTTTTATATTTAATTATCAGAAAATCTGATTGATTAATTTTAATTTAATCTTCTCTTTTGATCATATTTTTTTATCCTAAATATTGAATTTTGATGTGAATTATGAATATTATTTTAAACATTTTTATCCAAATTTTCTAGAGAAAAACATTATTCCGCAAGTATCCTTTACCCATGTTTTGTTTAGATAAAAATTAAGGGGATCTAATTCAATTTTTTGAATAACGTGTATGAATTATGTAAATTTTTTATGTTTGAATTCAATTTTTATCGATAAGATTTTTTAATATAAGTCACATGTCTTTTTATTAGAGTTATTTTTTAAAATATTAATTAGATATACGAAACTTAAATTTGAAACAATTAATTAAGAGTGTATTCGAAAACAAGTTTAAATCACTTTTTTTTTATGAATGAATATAATATAACAGAAACTACAAGTCTCTAGTAAAAACAGTACAAAGTCATATCAGCTGTTAACTAAGATACAATGAAATTAGGAGCAAACTGAAACACATGAAAATCAACATCTACCAATAAAACATGCTTCACCTGCAAATAAGTTTAACAAAAAAACTCTCTTGTTTTGATACAAAAATCCTAAAACAACTTGAGTGTGTACGTCTTTGCATTACGTTCTTTGCAACGCTTTTACAGACACACTTCATATTATTAAAAGAAACATCCTTAGGATAAATGATATCTTTGATTTAAAGTTACAAAAGTATGTTTATGAATTTCAAGACAAAAAATTACGTGTTTCAATGCATAAAAATAAAAATGAGAAGAAAAAATTTATTGTTTTGAAAGTAAAAGGATAGCTTCAAAAGAAAAACAAAAATCACTACTCCTATGCTTGAGATTCTTGAAGTTGAACAAACCCGAAGGACATTGAAGGTTTGGGATGCAGAGGTTCCCACAGTGGGACGGTCTGCAGGAGATGATTTCCTGAAAGAAAGAAAAAAAGGATAAACAAATAAAATGGTTTTGGACAAGCAAGAGTGACGTGGCTGTAGCTAGCGGCAGGGGGTGTGAGTAAAAGTAAATCCATCCAAAACCTAAGGGCTAAATCGTCCGAGAGAAAAACCAAACAGAAACATATGAATGAAGGGCCGAGAAAGCAAAAAAAAACCCTGATTATCAGGCATCGAGGTGAAGAGAAACCAAAGGCTGGAGCCCCAAAGCAAGAGTGTTCCATTTCCCCTGTGATATTACATATAAAATCCCATTTGGCGGAATAAGAGGTTTTATTATGAGGATCCGCAAGAACGCCAAGCTTTCCCCTCTTCTGTTCTCCTCGTCCTTGTCGTCCTCGTCGTCTTCGTCCTGCGTACAAGGTGGTTCGGTTCCGTTGGAGTCGCACGTGTGCCAGTTGAACCAGTCCCCATGGGATGTGATCCCCTTTGACTCTGACTCGATCCAGGTTCCTTCCCTCTCCCAATCTCTTCATTCTATTCGTTATTTCATTATTCTCGTTATTCCCCGTCCCCGTTTAGATCTCTACGCCCTCACCCATTTAGGGTTTTCCCTCTTCCGTCTTAGGGTTCACCACCCTAAATTCTCCTCTCTTCCTTCTTCTCTTCTTTCCCTTCTTACTCCCAATTAGGTTTATTCTTAACCCTCATTTCTCACCTTCCCTCCCAGTTCAAGCTCGACGACAACTTCACCGCGGGAAACAACAATGGCAGCGCTGTTAATTCCTTCGCCGCCGTCCAGAGGTTCGCAGCTAACATATCCCAATCTTCGTTCAGTTAGGGTTTCTTTTCTTGCATAAACTTAAAATCTCCAATTTTTTTCTCTATGAATTATTATCGTCGTCACCACAGCGTGGCGTCGATGATGGATGCAGGTAACAAAACTACTTGCCACTCGACGGTAATGGTTGACCTGGTGGCGCCGACAAATATTGACGCCACCGTAAACATGACCAATCCTTGTCAGTTTCACGATGACAAGGGTTGGCCATGTAAGAATGAAGCCGGACAAGGGCAGTCATTCTGCGAGCAGCATTTATCTTATTCTCTGCTCACTCCCCTCCACCACACCAGCAGCAAGAAATCGCAACCATCCGCGACCGGAACTCGCCGTGGCAAGACTCGGGGAGCGGCGGGGAAGAAGGCGGCAGCTGTGGCGGCGGCTGGGGCGAGTTCAAACCCGTATGAATTCTACTACTACTCCGGGTTCGGGCCCTCGTGGAGCAAACGAAGAGGTGATAGAAACGGTGGAGGAGAAGGGAGCAAGAATAATAGCGTTGGGGTTGAGAATTCGACAATGGTGGAGTCCGAGAATGTAGTGGGTGGTGGTGCTGACGATGTTGTCGATGATATTAATGGTAATGTGGCAAGTGTTGAGGTTGTTCCTTCGGTTTCGGAGATGGAACATGATGGGATAATCGACTATGTGGATGATGACGAAGAAGAAGAAGAAGAAGAGGTACTTGACGATAGCGGGAAGAAGAGAATGAGGAAGCCCGTGAAAGCAAGGTCGCTGAAATCGTTGATGTGAAGAAATGAAGAAGAAATAGTGGGTAACGAGATATAGTAAGATCGAGGGTTGGGGTTCAATGTCTTTTGTGACTATTATTATTATTATAGATTATCGTAATTTGTTGTTTTTGTCTTTTTATTTTATTTTTCGGTGTTAGGGTGGGTGTTGTTGGCGTTGGGGGTGGGATATTTAGGGTTATGAAAATAATGATGCTAATTTTGGTTTCACATGACGAAGGGTTAGTTCGCGGGTGAGGTTAGTCTTGCCAACATGACGGTAGGGGTTTTATTCTAGTGTGAAGGAGGTGGACCGTAAAATTTATGTGTTTGAAATGAAAAGGGTGTAATGGTAAATTGAGCATGTGGATTTTGGAGTTTTTATTTTTAAATTTCTTAAGGTGGATTTTTCGCTTTGATATTTATTATATTTCGTAACTTTATCCAGAAGCGGAGCATTGAACTTTATAAATTGGTAGTTATATTCATGCATAAATATACATTTTCAGCCTATTAATTTTAAAAAATCACAAAATATTTTTAAAAAAATTCAACAAACCTAAATATATATTATTTATTCAACGAACTACAGTAAATATAAAAATTTTCACTATTAAAAAAGAATAAACATAAAATAAGTGTAAAAGCTTAAGAGTAGTTAAGTAATATTTGTAATATAAAATAAAAATAATTTAATTGCGATGTGTCCAGGACTATGTGGATATGTACATATCTATCTTTATTCTTGTCTTCATTCTAAAAAATCAGGTATTATTCGTTTTTATTTTTGTTTAAAATGAATATTGTTTGTCAAAATTATAATAGATTTAAGATGATATACTTGTAGGTATGAATTTGTTGTCGTATTTATTTGTAACGATAGTAATTTATTTCTCCGAGGTTCCTTCTTATTGAAATAAATGTAGTAATGATATTGATAATAATAGAAAAATAAATTTGATTTTTTTCCTTGGGGCAACTGTTATTTATTTATTAGTTATTCTGCTTATTAAAAATGTTGGCATTGGCAGAAGAGGATTGAAATGCAATTGTGGAATTAAAAATACCTGATAAACAGTTAGACAAAATAACATTGAGTTTTGTATGGAATCTTTAGCACTATCTAATATCTAGCAACTGTATCCAAAAAAATTTAATATCTAGCAAAATTCTTATGTATTTAGCATTATTATCTCAATCAATGGTTTTAAGCATTTTATCTCTGCCAATTAAAAATTCACCTTGAATTAAAATTGACACTTTTTTAAGATTTTTATTGGGACAACAGAATTAACCCTAAACATACTCCAAGTCCATGTTATCTATTTTAAGACTAATTAGATTGGTCAACATCTTGTTGACCTACGTCTAAAAATATTATTTCATATCTTGTTAATTTATGCCCTGCTATACCGTGTATAAGTAATTATATTTTATATTATTATTCATGTTTTTTTCTTTAAAATATCATTATTTTGTCAGCTTTTCTTTGAAAATTGACAAGGAATTTACAATAAAAAGTTGCTGACAAGCTCGACAATAAGGAGAACAAAGAAAAATATAAACCCATCCGGTAAAAATGTATGCAATTTAAAAAAAAAAAGTTCCTGGAAGAGTTGGAAACAAGATATTCCTCCTAAAAATTGTAATTTATACAGGAAATATTACACCGGTTTCGTGCTAGTTTTTTACATGATGGCAAACCTTCATTTCATCAAGCAATAAAATTTAAATATACAACTTTGTTGAAAAAAATTTAAGCACAAATCCCAACATTAAATTACGGTTTAAATTCTAAATGAGTAATTCAATATAATCAAAGATTAATCTTGTAATCAACTAAAAAGTTTAAATCTTATATAAATTCTGAGATCCCATCAAAAAATTAATGTCCCTAACTATGATAATTACAAAATAAAAAATTATGGTTTGAAGAAGAATGTAATTTGACTAGATGAATTTGTAGGTAGATCTACATTAGAGTTATCCTAGTTTGTTCAAATGATGACATTTGACCTTGAGCCAAGGGTGTAATTATAAAAAGAATAATAAATTAATAACATATAAGTACTTCTATATATCAAACACTTTATCAATGTTTACTATTCTTTTTTTAATCACGTAATATCACTTATGATACATAAAGTTTTCTGCCATCTTTCTCTTTTAGATGTTAAATAACATTTGATTTCTATTAACATTTTTCTTATGAAAACATAATTATATCTCGGCTTCCTTAACTAGCTAGCAGCCTAATCATGATATCGCCAATATATTTTTCGCCATATATAAAGGGTGCTAACACTAAAAGATATAAGCAAAAATTAAAATATTGTCCTAAACGATGAACAGTTGCATTATTTGAAGCTTACTGTATTTTATTTTTATTTTTTTCCTTAAATATATTTTTGGTCCTTATAACTTAGTCTTTTGTTTTATTTTTGTCCCTACAAAACTTTATTTTTGTTTCAGTTCTGCCAAATTATGTTTATTTTGTTTTTTTAAAGTATTTTAAATAATGTTTTGAAGAATAAAAAAAGTGTCTTTAACAATAAAAAAAGTGTTATCTAAAATACTAAGACAAAAAATAAAATAAATATATATTAAAAGGATTAAAATGATTTGTTTTACAAGAACCAAAAAAGGTACTTACAGGAAAAATAAAATGTATTTTAGACTTTTTTTATTGCTGGAAATAGGAAGTTTTTATCAAGAAACAGGGGTCATTATCGTTAATGCATTATGCAGAGCATCTTCTATGTACGCATTCTGATTTAAACTACATTATAGCAAGTGCCAAGAGTAACCTTATTATTAGTTCTACAAACATTGATAAACGAAATTGATCTCAATTTACAAAAATCTACATATCATCTCACTTCTAGTTGCAATTACGTTTTTAAATCAGAAAAAAAAGATATTTACTCTGCTAAAAAAAACATTTATCAGCAATATAACAAACCATGTAATCTGAATTCCAAAGCTAGGACAGATCTTGAACCTGTTTACTTATTCATTATTGAAGACATGGACACACATAACACTAGAATCAGCAATACTTAGAAATTAGAATTATGTTGCAGCTAAGACTATAAATTTTGAAAAAGCAACCCCAATAACCGGTCCAAAATGAGATCACAAAAGGACCTTAAAATGTATGAAATCATACCGGGTAGAAGTATTAATATCATTTAAGTTACTCACTACTGTCTTGGTGATCTAACAGAGGAGGGAATGTGTGACAAAGAAAGCATGCCAAAAGTGTGATCAATTTGCAGTTGCAAACAAAATGACCAAAGCATGTACCTCAAAAAAAGGACAACTCTGTGCTACAAAGTTTCCCTCATGGCAGGGTCTAAGAAAGAGTCAATATTGTAGGCAACATTACCTTATATTTGCAAGAGGTTGATTCCATGGCATGAACTTGTAGCTCCCTGGTCACACCACATGAACTCCCTTTCAAAGCATTTACTTCAAATGTCTATTCATATTCTACAAAATTCTCTTAGCATATATAGGTATAATGTGTTTCGAACAATATATCATGTTTTCATCCAGAAATTTTAATCAGTTAGGGAGACATTGACATACAAATCTATAGCATTGAAAATATAATAAACTACTATTAAAAGTATAAATATACATCATTATTATTTTGGAGTTTATATATTTTGGAAACATTGAACATTTTTTTATTTTATTTTCAACACTATAAAAAAAATTCTACTCATATAAGTAACTAAATATTCGTTCAACCTATTTATCGTCCATATGATTTTGCATTCAATTCTTAATGATGTTCACAGAAGCAAATGAACTTTGCAAACTTTTGTCCCCCATTTTTTATTATGCTTACTGCTTTTCTAATATATCTCACATCTTTTTTATATCAAGCATTTACATACTTGATTGTTAGTACAAAATTGTTCAAATGTCATAAAGGTATAAGAAAAACAGAGGTGTGATTAAGATGACAACTTGATAAGTGAATGTTAACTATAGTACACGCTTAAAGGGGTTCAAAAGTCAAAACCCTTATTAGCTTGTCCTAATCTTAAGCAATAACATGTAAAAAAAACCTTGTTCACTAAACTAAAATGAAATTGTCTGCTTTCCTACCAAAATAGTCGAAGGCAATGATAAAGGGACAACGGTTATGTTCTCCCAATAAAAAAAAAAAGAAAATAATGAAGAAAGTAAGAAAAGGAAGAGCAAAAATTGTTCTACTGTACCACATGTTTGGATTTGTGTTTGGCTTGCGGTGACACACGTTCTTAGATGTAAAGAATATATCTCAGAGATGCATTCACGAAATGCAGTTTGAATCTCTTTTATAAGATACTCAAATGTACTCATACCTAAACAGATGAAATGTTTAGAAAGATAGGAGGTAATAAAAAAAACTATTTAGTAAGAAAAAAAGTGTTAACCGACATTATTTAATGCAATATTATCAAATATTACGCACAATTAAAACACATAATACATGTTAACATATAATATATATATCATGTTAAAAAAAATTCAACCATTGTCCTAATAATGAAGTATATAAGTTCATCATTATTTTCACGAAAGCACACACAATAACAACAAAAGTTTCAACAAGTCTGAAGATGACAATAGTATTCATATATTCTTTTCCTTACCTGACATATTACAAGTATGAATTATCGGCACATAAAACACACAAGTCAAAATATTCTGACCATACAATATTTAGGAGTGGGATTATCAAACAAACCTTATGATAAAGTATCAATGTTAGTTTAAAACTTGTCGTCCTTCTCTCCAACAAAAAAAACAAAAAACATTGAGGAGAAATACTTGGTTGAAGAGTCATTAAGTAAAGTTGACCATGATAAGTAATTTATTAACCATAGATACTCGTAAAGTTGATTTCATTACAAATTATATTCTTTACAATTTGTTGTAAAATCTGAGTTAACTGTGTCTTTATTTTTTAGTAAACTTTTATATATTGTGAGTTACTCTCTCTATCTTTCTCTTTTTACAACGAAGATAATGAAATTTGAGTATAAAATTTGACACAAATTATCCAAATCTTCAATAACTAAGGCGACCCTAATAAGTTATTACTCTCTTTCTTTTATTCTTTCTTTTATTTGTTTATCATATTAAAGCATAAATAAATTTGTAATACGATTTTTTAAAGAAAAAATTGACAATTTTTTTTAGATTTTTTCTATTACATCCTCTTAGTTCTAAGACAACAAATAACGTTTGAAAAACTAAAAAAAAAGTAGTGAAAATATATTTTAAATTTTAAATTCATTTTTTTAAAATAAAATTCACACATTTAATTTTAAACTTAAATACCTTTAATGTATATCATTTAAAATTTATAAACCCTTTAATTTATATTATGTCTATAGATACATATTACTCAAGTTTAGTTATGAAACAGAGTTTGATGAAAAAAATAGGGGGTAAATAGTTAAATTTGTCATCCAAATTGGGGGTAAATAAATTGATTTTTAAAAAATAAAAAATTTAATTTTAATATCTAAATGTATAAAAAGTGAAATAAAATAGTTTTGTAATTAAATTTATGAGATCATTTTGTTATTAAGTTGTAATTCCTTCATTATTAATTATAAGGTTTTTTTCAAAAAAATTGATTGTCCTTTTTTATAAGATCCTTTTCTAGTTTTTAAATGCATTAATTATTTTTTTCCTACCTAACCATATATAATTATTTTCTCTCTAAATATTAATAAGAGAATAAATGAATAATTTTAAAATGATAATATAAATAATTGACAAATTTAATATGATAACTATTTTTCTTAAGGAATGTGAATTAGTTAAAAAAAATTATAATTACTTACGGAGAGAGTAATATTCAATGACCAATTTGATAATAAGTTATATTTTTTCAAGAACCAATCTAACATTAAATTACAAAATTTAGGAATTAATTTATCATTTAATTACATGTAGGATTAATCATATCGCACTTTTTATCATTGAGAGATTAAATCCAAATTTTTTATCCTTCAAAGATAAATTTATCAATCTTTCACACTTTCATGAAAAAATTTGACTATTTATAAAAAAAAATGTCTAAAAAGATTTGGTGCATGTAAAAGACGCGCTTGTAAGCGCGTGTGATGTGTGACATACTGAATCTGGGCTACTAGGTCCCAATTTCGGGTCATAGCTTCTAAACCAGTAAGGCACTAACTGAAATCCAGCTCGGACACACTGATTCTAACAATCAAAAACTCACGATCAAGCTAGTAAATTCCTTTGGTGATTTCAAAAATTTTGCATAAACATTTAGAGTAAAATTAACTCACTACCTTAATCTTTTATGTGCCTTTCAAAATCGAAAACCTAATTGTTCACAAGGTTTCAATTGCTACTTGGTTATTCTTCCATAACATCAAAGTCAGGCCGTATATGCATAACTATGGATTCTTCAAGATTAAAATGTCCATTTCGGGCAACTCAATATAACAAAATCTATGACACCATAAGATCTATGTTGCAGAATAACATTATTCATTAAGATATTTTTTAAGTTTTCAAAACTAATTTTCATCTCCCAACTATTTATAAGAATTTTAACTTTTAAATTTTATAAAATCTCTTATTTGAAAAAAAAAAAACTTTACTGTTTGAGCTGTCTTCAAATTCTAATTGGGACGATAAGATTTATGTTGCGTAATAGTACTATTTATGAGGATAAATTTTAAATGTTTTCGAAACTATTTTTTCTCTATCAACTATTGATTGGGATTTTCACTTTCAAATATTAAAAAAATATCGATTTGGGTTCTTAACCCAGTTTAAGTATTTGAGTTGTCTTCAAATTCTAATTGTGGTGACAAGATCTACATTGAGTAAATTTTGTTAGGGTAAATTTTAAACTTTCCAAAATTCATTTTTCCCCTCTCAACTATTTATTAGGATTTTCACGTTCAAAATATATAAAATCTCCAATACAAAATAAGAAAATTTTATTGTTTAGTTAATTAGTTGTCTTCGAGTTCTAATTGTGACAATAAATATATGTTGCGTAGTGGTACTATTTATTAATATTCATTTTAAAATTTTCAGAATTATTTTTTTTCTCTTAACAAATTATTAGGATTTTCATTTTTAGGCTCCGTTTTATTTACTAAAACATATGATACCAAAGGACAAATATTTTTTTTCACATTTGATTTAAGAATTGCGAAAAAACACACATTAAACAAATGAAAACAAGATAAAACATAATTAGAAAACACAGACAAGTTTTTGTCCTAAATATAAAATATTTAAAAGGCACACATAACCTTATTGCATTTGAATTTCCCCATTATCTATTAGACGTAACAATAATCTTATCATATGTATTTTGAATTCATATTATGTATTAGCTAAGTTACTTTTATATATATATATATATATATATATAATGTATTTTGAATTTACATAATATATAACAATAATATAAATTATATTAAGATAATTAATATTAAAAATAATATTTTAATAAATTTCATATTATTTTATTTTATTTGTGTTATTCATTGTTGATCAAACAATGTAGATGATAAAAATATCTTATAACTTAAGTATTTCACTTGTTTTGTTCCTTTGTCCTACACCGTAATTCATCAAACACACATTTTATAAAACCTCTAATTAAAATTTAAAAAAAAAAGTTGTCTTTAAAGAGAAACTATTAGGTAGGCACAAACCTAACACATTATTCTTAGGAACAACTAATTAAATAAAATAAATAAATAATTAAAATGTCAAGTAAAATTAAATTTAATATTCTTTCTGCTTTTTTTTTCTAATCTTCTTCGTGATTTTTTCTAAATTAAAGATACAGATTATGAGCGAAATTTATAATTATAATTAATTAATAATTTTTAAATTATAAAAAAAAAGTTAAAAACTAAAACACGCTACTCCTTAAATAATACGCGACTTCACATTGAGGATTTTTTTTCTAAATTTTAAATTTTATTTATAATTTTTATTTTTAAAAATTATCAATTATAACTATAGTTTGATTTTAATTTTAAAATTGTGATATATTGTATAAACTGAATATGTCTTTATTTTATAAATACAATGAATATTAATATTACAGTAATATTTATCGATCCTAATTAAAATTATATTCTAAAAATTAAATTATAAATTCAACGACAACAAAGTCTTATGATTGCTTAAAATCAAAGTGTTTTATTTGCATTAATAAAGTTATTATTTAAAATAAAATACTCTATAATTTTACACCACCAAAATATATTATTTTAAAATTTAAATTATATTTTATAAATTCGAATTATAATCCTTTATATATTTTAATTTCAATGCAATTTAGCAAAAAAATAGGAAGAAGATAATAAAATAAAACAAACATTATCAAATTTAATTTTACTTGAGATTTTAATTTTTTATTTATTTTATTTTATTAGTTGTAAAATTCTTATTAATTGTGGCTAAAAATGATGTGTTCAGTTCGTGTCTATCTAAGTTTTTCATCTTTAAATTTTGAGTGTGACTATAAGATCTATGTTCATAATAGTAACATTTATAGAATAAATTTTAAAGTTTTAAAAAATATTTTTTTCTTTCTCAACTATTTATTAGGATTTTCACTTTCAAATAGAGTACTTTTTGAGTTTCTTCAAATTTAAAATGTGGCCATAAAATCTATGTTGTGTAATTGTACTCAAGGATGGATTGAAAAGGGAATAAAATCTATGTTGTACTCAGGGATGGATTGAAGGGGTAGCATGCGTCCATAAAAAAATAAAAAATAAATAATCTTTCACTTTTCTTTCTTTCTCAAAGGTGTAAAAATAGCATTTAAGGTGTCGATAAAAAAAAATTCCATAAAAATAATGGATTAGGAAAAAAAAAAAGAGATGTAAGAGAGAATATTTTTATTGGCCAAAAACTTTAACTTGTTTTGGCTTATAAAAAGATTAATTAGTGGCAACATTCAATCACATATCAACGTCTACTAAAAAAATGAAAAAAATCACATATCAACAACGTGCTGCCGAATTAAATGTTTTATTAATCATAATCGGAATTGTCCATGAAAGAGGAATAAATGACTAACTATACATAACTACCTATTCAAGCCAGTATTGTATCAATCTTCAGTGTTCAAAGTTCATCATCACATCAACAACGTGTATTTTTTGTTTAATTTCTTTATACTTTTACAATTAACCTCACTCTTCACCTAAAGTATCCCCCACTTGCCACGTGTTTATTCATGGCTAGGCTTAGAGGTAGCAACTTCTTTTGGCATTTACTTTCCTATGATTATGGGAGTTGGGAATTCTACTTGAAAGGAGAAAAATGAAATTACAGTGTAACTCATAAGTCATATCTGTCTTGAGGAAAAACCAACTAAGAAAATTTTTAATGGGTTATTTTATAAGTTGTTTAAAATTAAACAATATTGTTTAACAAATTTTTATCATTCGGAGTAAATAACTTGATAATATATTATATTATTTAAGTGAGTTATTTATAGAAATAACGTTGTTTAATCCATTCTTACCATATAAAGAAATATTTTTTAATTATAAAATTTAGTGTGACTCAAGTTAAATATTTATTCTAATAATTTTAGTATTTGAATTAATTTTTATGTAATTTTTTTAAATTTATGTTATATTATAAGACTCATAAATTTAAAATAAACAACTTATTTAAATAATTATACATTATAAATGCTCTAAATAAATATTGCCTATTTTCCGGAGAAAAACGTGATAGATACAAGCCTAAAATTAAGACGTTCTCATATGTTGTCTGTTTATTAGGCACATGCTGTCTGCTTATTAAGCACAATCATCTCAAAATGTTTGTACCTGCCATGACAAGACAAAACTTTATAGCGTTATAGAGAAAATTAAAAACCTCGTGTGCCAAGAACATGAACTGAAAATTTTCTTGTGCTAAAAACAAGAGTTTGCAGAATAGGAAAAAAAATGTTATTTAATGACATTGTAAAACAATAAATTATTTTATCATCTAATTACAATTCATCATTTATAATAAGTTTATTAATTTTTATAATAATTATCTTAAAAATTATATAAAAAATGATTTATAATTAAATGATGATATAATTCATAAGTGTATTTCCATGAAACGCTTGGCAGAATAGGGGAGCACTCATGAGAGTTAACAGACTATGACAAAAACATATTTTATTTTACAGCTTCATATAAAACTTTAAAACAGTAAGTATATGAGCAAATCTTCTATATATCGTTTATCCATTGAGCCATTTCATAACAAATGTAAAACTTTAATACGCAACTATCCCATAACATATTTTGGAGTGATTTTGATCTAGTACATTAATAACGGTTAAATATAAGTTATTTTTTATAATAAAAATATATTAAAAATATTTTTAAAAATATTTATTTAACAGTTATTTTGATTTAAATATTATAAATTGATATTTTTTTAATTTATGACTTACAAATATGAAAAAGAGAGATTAAAAAAATATAAAAAATATGAAAAATATAAACAAGAAAGATTTTTTGACATTAGGCCCAAGTCCACTCCAACAACTATAGAAAGGGGGTTAAGCTCTAGTCCACTCCGGTAGTTATAAAAAAGGAGTTTTAAGTTGAGTATCTCTTTAATGATATCCTAAGTTGAGTATCTCTAGTAGGGATTTTTTTTTATCTCCTATTCCATTCCATCTGTTTCTAAACCCCTTTTCAAATGTAAGGTTTCTTATGATTATGAGAGGCTAAACCCTTAGTTAGGGTCTGACAGGCCTAAAAAATCAAAAGATATATTGTACACTTCATATTTCATAGTTATCAATGCAAACAGGTGTTTTCTTCTATATTATCCTTACTTATTTTAATTTTATGTATCATTCATCCTTGTATTATCTTTAGGGGTTAGGTGCTCGATAGAAATATAAGGAAGGTCTTACATGCATCAGTTTTAGGGATTAGTCGTTCGATAAAGGATAATTTTTAATAGAACTAAAAGGAAGAGATACCTTAATAAAATCATTGTTAGACATAAAGTGGTTTCATTATGCCCATGCATCCAAATAAAACATCTAAAATTAGAACTTCATGCATTTTATTTATTGAGTATTTGCAAAAATAATTGGGAAATAAATAGGTTTGTCATCGTGAGACATCAGGGGTATGTATTCTAACGGATATGGGTAGGAAAAAAATTCACCAAATTGATAGAGAAAAATCTAAAATAATACATCTTAGACAAATAAGACAGGTTATGTCTCAACATTATCACATTCTGAATTTATCTTTCTTTATTTTTATCTTAATCTTTTATTTTTCTTGTCTTTTACTTTTCTTATCTTATCTTTTTTATCTTCTATTTTTTATTTTTAAATCTTTTATTTTATCTCTTATCTTTTTTTATTTATTATTTTATTTCCTTATCTTTTGTTACAATTCCTGTGGATTTGATAATTGAACTTCTAGGTACTTTACTACTTGTGATAGATTGGTACACTTACCAATGAGTTAACATACATCTTGAGTCCGCAATTGATCATATAATTGCTTGAATTTCACTGCATCCCTTTTTCACTTGCTGAATAGTCTCTTGCCATATATGGCAACCAGATTGGGATCGCGGGTCCTCTGTACTTGACAACAGCGTATGATCATCAAATTGTAAAATGGGATAATAAGAATAATTCTTTCTGTGAGGGGAGGTGTCACAACTCTTATTTTAAGGTAATTTGGTGGTAATTGAATTATACAAAGAACCTAGAGCTGTTAGTGATGAAAGTCAATTAGCCAAGCCAACAATTTTTTATACACTAAATATCTCTGCTATCTTATTTCTTTCTGTAATTTGAAGCTCATTTGAAATCGGGGGGAATCACAAGTGTGGATGGGAATTCCACATTATCAGAAATCTCAACCAACTTATAATTGCATAATACACCTGAGTTCTTCTATTGATAAAGTTCCAAGCTTAACTTTTATTTAATATGTATAAAAGAAAAGCATAATTTAAATTTTATGCATGATCGGATGAGCTTAAGAAAAATCAAATTACGGAAACAAAATAAAAATATAGGAATGTTTCTCTAAAACTTATAGTTATGCTGGAAACAATTAATTATTGTTAATTAATCATATATATTGACACTATCCAACAGTACTCAAACATGTTTATGAGACGAAGAAAGGAAACAAGAACCTTTTGATGTGGTAGTTAGGAAAGAGCAATTGTCACTTTCTTTCAAATCAGACCGGCACTGGTAAACATCATCTTCAGCTTCAGCCAACATCACACTTGATGTCTTATCATTTCTTCATCATAAAACTTACCCTTGTAGTCCCATTGGAAAGCATCAATAAAAAAAGTTAACAAAGTAATATTGAACTAAAAGGGCCACTATAAGGATTCAGGATAATAATGTAAGATCAAAGAAAGTAGTAATTGAAGCTTGCTCTATTTCTGCTTTCCTGTGTTGTATGTTTGCTATTTTAAGCAACATTCAGGATAGTAACTGAAATTCTTCATTTAATTGCCAAAAAGAAAGATCCCTTTTAGTTTGATAGGCCAAATTGGCATAAGGTCCTCTCCAACCCAACCTCTTTTTATTGTTGGTAATAATGAGAAGATTAGTAGAGTAATGAAATGAGAGTTACTATTGAAAGAACTTTAAAAGGAGAATTTTATTATAAGAGAGAACACAATGTAAGGCTAACAAAATTGTTTAGAGTTATTGAGAGGAGCTTCTTGGCTTAACTGAGGTGTTGAGGGGCTTATTTATAGGCAAGTCAACTGTCCAAACGTGTGGTGGAAACGGTTACTTTTTAAGTTTTTTTACAATTCATTTATTACTCCTAGATACATTCACATCTTGAAAAATATGTGACTGAATCTAGATAAATCTATATCTTCTGAAACATGTGACTAAAAATATCCATGTGATTAATTTAATCTAGATATTTCTTATCTGAAAATGTGCATCACATTTAACAAAGCCTTGAAATTGATGAAAGTTTTTCCCGAGAAAAGGGCTATCACCATCTAAGATGGAAGAAGGATCAGGCAGATTGCATTCGGTAGTACCAATGCTGTTGTAGGAACCAATTTTGTATTATTGGCCATCTTCACATAGATATAAGGAATCCATATTCAGTGATCCCAAAAGCAATGAGACCGCAAAGTGTTTGACATACGTGTGAGAGAAATTACCCTCCCCCTCTCTTTATTTTTGGTTTTCAATTCTACACTTAAAGATTTAAGCATAGTGCAATGAGTTGGTAGTGAGATTGATAGGAAGCAAATATCTATACTATACTATTACTACTCCTAAGCTATCTACCATTAAAAACTTATTGAGAAGATAAAAACATAAATTTTGATATTTTTCATTCTTGATAATAGGTAAAGATGAATATACTTATATAACCTTAATAGTGTGTTTGGATGAAGTAATTTAATAGGAGAATTCATTTTTTTAAGGAATTTAAAATGATTTATGATAAAATAACTTGTTTGGATAGAGTATTTGAAAGGAGATTTAATTTTTGATATTTTTATGAATCATTTTGATTGACTAAAATAGTGGAATTTCAAATTTTCTAAAAAAAGATATAATTTGAAGTTATTTTTTCGGAGATGCTCACTCTAACTCATGTTCTTGCTTGTGACTCTTTCTCGCTCAACACTCACAACTATGGGCGACCAAAAATTTTACGGCTGATATCGACATAAGTTGTTTTTCACTTGACATTGGCCGAGATTTTTTTCGGTCAGAATTTTTTTGTATGATGTCAATCAAAGTTATTTTTTGTCGATATCGACTAAGATATTTTTTAGATGATGTTGATTAGGGCTATTTTCTCACTAACGTCAGTCATGAGAAATTTTTGCTAACGTCGGCCAAGGATTTTTTTGCCATTGTCATCCAGGTTTTTTAAGTTGATGTTAACCAATGATTTTTTTGGTCGATATTGGCTAGATTTTTTCTACTGACATTGGTCATGACTAACTTTTGAGTAGACACCTGTTAGGGTTTTTCAGCCGACATCAACTAGATTTTTCTAGGCAATATCGGCTAGGGTTATTTTTTAGCTGATATTAGTACGGGTGTTTTGGCTTATGTCAACTAGATTTTTTTGCTGACATCGACTAGGGTTTTCTGGCTGACATCATCCAAAGCTATTTCTTAACCACATTAGCTAGGTTTTTTGGTTGATGTTGGCTAGGATTTTTTCTACTAACACCAGCTAGGTATTTTTGACTGACATCAAACATGATTATTTTTAGTCGACATCGACTAGGTTCTTACAGTCGATATCCACTAGAGTTTTTTCGATCGACATTGGTCAGAACTATTTTTTAGTCAACATCAGCCAAGGCTATTTTATAGCTGATGTTGGGTGGGGGTTTTTTTTCCGACATTGGTTAAGGCTATTATTTTAGCCAACTTCGACTAGGGATTTTTCAACTAACGTTGACTAATGATGTTTTTCAGTCGACATCAGGTAGGTTTTATTGGTCGGCATCGACCAAGCTATTTTTTAGCCGATATTGGATATATTTTTTTGTCAACGCTTGCTAGGATTTTTTAGGCCGATGTTGGCTAAAAATAGCCTTGGTCAATGCCGTTCGAAAAGACCCTAGTCGGTGTCGGCCAAACAAATCGTAGTTGATGTTGGTAAAAAAATCTAGCCAACATTGACTGGAAAATAAACTCAACCAACGTCAGCCAAAAAATAACCCCGACTAATGTCAGCTAACAAATATTCCCGACATACTTTGACAAAAAAAAACCCTATTGGATGTCGACCAAAAAATAACCTTGGTTGATGTCGGTTTAAAAACATCATTGTTTGTGGTTAGAAAAAACAACCCCAGTTAAAATTATCAATATTTTATATTTATAAATTATTAAAAATTGAAAATATTTTTTAATTAATATTTCAAAATTAAATTGTTTATTTTTTATAAAGTTTAATATTAAAATTTCATCTATTTAAAATATAAAATTGAAATTTTACATATGAAAGAAATTGAATTTCCCTATCCAAACAAAGAATTTAAAATGGAAGAAATTTGAATTGATTTATCCAAACAAAACATTTGAAAAATAAAGAAAATTAAAATCAAAACAATTCAAATTTTGAATATTTCAAATTTTTTGAAATTTTAAAATTTTTTATCCAAACACAAGGTAAATGATGTCAATCAATGGATAATAATTATCCAAGTGTCACCATCATATTATTTTTATAGAAATAAAATAAAACTATAATTTATAAAAGAAATATCTAAAACCATTCTACATAATCTTTTAATCAATTGAGTCAATTGAGCCAGAGAATATAGAGTCTCCTATGCCCATCCTAACGTAGATACCTTGTATCCAATTTTAAAAAATTACTTTCCAATGGGAAAAAACAATCTTAAGTTGCTAAGCGATGAATTATTTTCCCTTTTAGGTTTAATTTCTTTTTAAGTCCTATTTAGTCTATGTGTAATTTTACTCTTTCAAATTCTTTTTCTTTATGGCTAATCAAGTAAAGTTGGTTTTCTATTGTTTTTCTTCGATAAAAAACCAACTTTGCTTAATTTCCATTTTCTATCCCAGCATTTGTAAATTTGTGATGAATTATTTGGCATTTGAAATAATTTCAGAAGTGCAGCCGGAAGCGCCCCCCCGCCCCCACCCCCCCCCCCCCAAAAAAAAAAACACACCCCTAAATTTAACAGTCACCTACGGAAAGCCCAAGTTTGATAGCGATAAATATTTACTGCAATATGAAGATTAAGAATTTCATCAAAACCAATTTCAGTAGTATTATTACCTACACAATTCTTAAATTTTGTTATAAAATATATCCTAACTTCTGGTAGAGATTAAAAACTGTGACATGCCTTGATTTTGAAATGGGACAACTTCTTCCCTTAACTTTGTTCACCAAGTAAGAACTTAAAACTTCACAGCTAAACCTTGTTTATTTATGAAATAGCAATTAACTTAAAGACTTAATTAAATAGCAATTTTATCGAGAGAAATAGAGACAAAGAAGTGTACCATTGCATAACCTTGTAAATTCTGAAACAGTTTTGCTTTTCGTAGCATTCGTCATGAAATGCTACAGAGAAATGTTCTGGGCCTCCAAGAAAGGCCTCTTTGTTCACATAATTTCTGACATTTAGCTCACTTGTTTATCTTGACCCTCCAAAAAAAGTTCTCTTGTGTTGTTTATGTGGTTCTTGATAATTGCACACTGAAAGGTATCAATCAGACGGTGACAGAGCATTCCCCTGGGAAAAAAAGATGGAGAGTAAGAGAGGAAGAAATTGCCAAATGTCTAGTTAATAACGTGTTTAAGATAAAATGGGAGGAGATTATGAATAAGTAGTACTTAAGATTAGATGGGTCAAGCATTTCAGTTCATGAGATTTTAAAATTTATTTGATAGTTTCCAACGTTACAAAATGTTATTCCTTTTAGTCTTTTTACTTTCAATGATCTACCTTGTTGGATTTATTTGATAGATTCTAACGTTACAAAATGTTATTCCTTTTAGACTGCATAAACTAGGTCAGAGACTGAAACGCAGTTACCTAGCTGACCAATGACCAGCATGTACAAGAACTTGCTCCAATTGTTTGTGTCCATAGTTGAACATTATGCACGCCATCTATCTTGTTTGTGGTAGTAATAATAATCTATCTACTAGGGAGCAATATCTTCACTAGTTTATTGTACTATCCACAAATTGTGCAATACCTTCACTAGTTTATTGCTTTTATGTTATACTTTGAACAACTTCTTTACGCATTCATTTTGGTTTCTTCTGGGCCAACTCCACTGACTGCCTACCGTTTTACTTTTACCATTCTTATCCCCAAAAATGGTCCTACCGTTTTACTTTTTCCATTATTATCCACAAAAATGGTCACACGAACGGCATTTATCACTTTCTTTTAAACTACGTCATATGTAGAACCCAGATTACTGGTGGTCCATTCAGAGTATAGAAAATTATAAATTTATTAATATAATAATATCAATTGAAAACGTATATATTTTGTAGGACACATTGAATTTGTGGAAAAAATCGGTTCTAAACATGCTATAAATTTATCTAAACAATAGCATTTTTGACACTTAATTTACTTGTAGACAATCTAACACTTTCCTATTATATGAGTCACTTGCAGTACAAGAATGTTACAAAAATGGAACAAGATACAATTTCCTCTTCAAAACACAAGTATACTAGAAAAAGAAGAATCTACTCAATTTAGGTGGCATTCAAACTGCAATAATTACATAAGCGGCTAAAGTTTGTAAATTTGCGATTAAAGTAGAGGTTTGTATATGGATCCGGATCTGCGGAGTAGTCTGTTAAAGTCAGGAATGAGGTGGATAAGGAACCTATTTTAAAAAATATCCATATGATCATAGGGAAATTTGAGTCATGTTGTGCGTTTTAGAAATTTCTTCTAATTGGTATATTTAATATTTTAGATTGTTACGGATTTTGTGTTTTTTTTTTTAAGTTTTCTTTTTCACATTTCAATTTTGGCCCACAGACTGTTCTATTATCCATGGGCTTGATACGGACCCAAAAATAAAGTCCATTTAATTCACCACAATTGCAAGTATAGTTAAGTCCTTTTGGAAAATCATATGCCGAAAGATATTCCTTCCTTTTTAAATACTTGTAAGCTAAGGTAAGTAAGTACGCACCAATTAAGGATGGGTATTAGATTATAATTTCAAAGGATTTTAAAATACTTTTTTTAATAAAAATATCTTGTGGTATTCAATTATAATTTTAAAATGATATAAATAAGTTTTGTGGTATTTAATTAAGATTTTTAAGAATCTTTTAATGAGGATAACAAAATCCGGTGGTATTTAATTAGGATTTTTTATAACTTTTAAAAAATCTTTTGTTATTAAAAAATATACAAATTTTGATGGATTATTTTTAAAAAAATTTCTTTAGACTTTTTATTATAAAATATCATCAAACAATCTCACCCAAACCCTTGAAATTTTGCTAGACTATTTTTTTTTTATCAGATTTTCTTTTCTCTCATCACACATACCCTCTTGTCTCTTTAGTATTCTTCAATATGCATACATTGTATATGATTTTTCAATTATTTTAGAATAAAAAAATGTCAAATATACTCCTCTCTTGGACTAACCATATTTTTCTTACACCGACTTTGACATAATATTATTCTCGTGAGTGTCACCCTTAATTTCGTCATCCATATAACTCATTAACTCTCCCACAAATTTTCCATTCCCATCACTCCCTTCTATCCATTTAAACATGTCATTGAATTCATCATAAAATAATTATAGTAATTAAAAAAAATAAAAAAACCAAGGTGTAATTTTAAAGATATATTACTCAAATCCAAATGTGAGAATAAGAAAGTAGCATTACAAGAAGGGTTAGTATACTAGGATACCAAACTAGAATCATTTTAACTATTAAAAGATTAAAAAAATTATATTAATTTTTTTTATCCAAACTTCATCATTTTTATTATTTTTTTATTAACTCTCATAATTTTAAATATATTTTAAATCGAATTTTTACAAATATTATAAGTCTATAAAATTCTTTCAAATATTTTAAATTCTTATAATATAAATTCAAACTATTATAAAAATCTTTTAAAAAATTTAATAAATCATAATATTCCTTCATAATCTTTAAAATTTAAAGATTTTCTTTTCTAAAATAATATCTTAAAATCCTATTCTAATACACTCCCAAGAATAGATCAAACATGTATGTAGTCATGTTAAAAAAAAAATACAAATGAACCAAAAAAATAATGGATCATTCAGAAAAAAATATTTCCTTTTAGTATTTAAAAATTATTAGTTAACTTTGGTAAAAAATAATTTATAATTAACCTTATTAATTCTACTAATAATAATTACAATATTAGTTAATAATCTAACATATGAACTAAAATCTTCAATTTATAAAACTAAAAGAATTAAATGTTATAATTAAAAGTAGAAAAATCAAAATTGTAAATTTGAAAAATTAGGAAAAGAAAATTACAATTTAATCTTAAAAAATGTTATTATTTTAAAGCAACAAATAAACCAAATGATTATTCTATCAGTGACTGTGGATCAATATTCGGTGACCCCAAAAGCCACATATTTCAATTATAATAATAATCGTTAAATTAATCCTATACTAAGTACCGTCGTACATAAATTATATTCAATAATTCACAAGCCACCGTAGTAGTGGATGAAATTCGGATAACACCACTAACAATAATAATAGTAACTAAAAAGTGTATCCATTAATACGCAATGGTTCAAAATTTTAATTTTTTTTCCTTTTATTTTCGTTTTTGTTATATACAATTCACTTTCATGATTGAAATTCAGAAATTCAGAGTTCAGAAGGAAGAAGTGTAATCGGCGTAAAACTCGTTAACCCCAGAAGCAGCCCAGAGTCGTTGATTATAATCATCAAGCATATCATCAGGCACAAAGGGGGTCCTACAGAGAGGGCACGTTTTCTGATCGTGGTCGATCCAACGGTCCACGCATGTGCGGTGGAAAATGTGCTTGCAGTTGCGCAGGCACCGAACCTCCTCCTCCTCGGAGAACTCGAACAGGCACACTGCGCACAAGCCGTTTTGTTGGGCGCCAACGTCGGAGTCTCCGAACTTGGCGACGGGAAGGAGGTCGCGGATCAGGAGCGCCGACGCGGATGGGGGCCGCGCCGCCGCAGCCTCGTCGGAGGGGTGGGGGTGGTCCGGCCAGGCGACCTCGGTTTCGAGGAAGTCGGAGAATCCGAGGAGGTGGAGGAGGAAGAATACGAGGTTTCGGAGGAGGCCGAGGAGGGCCAGCGTGTGCAGGAACGGGTTCGGGAAGAACACCTCCGCGTAACCCACCGGAAAACCCATCGGAAAATAAATAGGAGACACGGTTTTGTTTTGGGGTGAGAGAGAGAGAAGCTTCGATTTTGGACAGCGAGCGTGGAATATATAGTCACAGCTTCTGTAAAACACTTATAAAATACATTATTAAAAGGCCCTTTCTTTAACAAGGATACGGTACCATGAGTTAATAAAAGGAAAAAAGAATATTTTTATACTATGTATTTATTTTTTTATTAGGCTTTTGGTTTCCATGTTTGATCGTATTTAAAATTTCCTGGCTTCTCTTCAATAATGTATTTTATGAGAATGAAACTTAAATCTTCCTTCACAAGTGCACTACATGTTATCAACTGAGTTACTTCCATTCAGTTTTTTTTTTTTAATCTAGTGTATGTACATTGGAAATTAAAAAATAATATTTCAAAATTACTGATATTTATTTAAGAATTTTTTTTTATTTAGGTAGCGGTACTTTGTTACATCCCTCATGCTTAATACAAACCAATTTCTATGCAACAAGATCAACCTTCTCCTGTATTGGTGGTCTTAGCTTGCTTGTTACTAAGCACCTTATCATGAAAAGAAATATTATTAACAGTTAAATGTTTAGTTGCTCCTTCAATGTCTGTTGGTTTCTTCTACAGAAGTCGTAACTCATCACTTCTTTGGACAGAGAAAAAAAAAACTGCTACTAGTTACTTAAGATCAAGTCCAAGAATAACTATGCACAGAACTATAAAAAAAATGTTAATTGTCAACATTATTTATTAGGATTAATTTTATTCAGTTATTTTTTTATTAAAATATTTATTATGTAAAAATTATAAAAGTGTAATAAATATTTATTTTTGTATAAAAAATTACTTTAATTATTTAAAATCAACCCTTAAAGATAAATAATAAATAACATCCTAAAAAATGTGTTGGTAGGCTTCTTCTGGATCAAATAATATAGATGAACTACCTTACGTGTGACCCAATTTTTTTTAATTAAAAACTAAACTGCACTGATGTTGAACCGTAGGATAGGTTTTGGTGAGAGGAAGTTTAATCAAATATTAAGTATGAATTACTCTGGCTTTCACAAATTTGGTGTATAATACAATTTGAAAAAAGTGCCACGTGTTTTTAATAAGGAATTGAAAGAATGAAGAAGTAGTGGGTTCTTGATCACCATCATCATCTGTCTGATTTAATTATCCATTCTAGTCATAGATTCATAATTGGCTTTATATAAAAATTATAAAGGACAAGAAGATGATTATGGAAAACATAAATAACTCGTATCCAATCTCTAAATATTTAATACATATATCGTAAGTTACTTTATCAAAATACATCTCATTCGTTAATCTGAATAATAAGAAGAATTCAAGCTAATGAAACATGCTTTAATTTAAAGCCATGATTAAATAAACTACTTTTTTCAAATGATATTAAAATAGTTATAAAATCTTGCTAACTATTTTCTTAAATACATGTTAAGAAATCAATAAATAATTTTTTTTTATTATAAATTAAAGTAAGAATATATAGAGAGTATCGTTATGGAAATGTTTTTATAACATCTTTTAAGCTTTCTATTTTTTACTCTTTAACCAATGTTAAAATAATACTTATTAATATTATCCATAATTATATTTAATATATTGACTAAAGTTGTTGTTCATAATATTAATTTATAAGTATTCTCTTTTATTAATGTGAGTTATATATTAAGGACTCAAATCCGAAATCTCAACTGAAATGATCCCACATCAAAGTTGATCAACGTGCTTGGTGGTATTAAAAAACCCTTTGATCACCTGACAACATTTTAATTTCATTGCACAAATAATTAAACTTTAGTCATACTAACAATTCATTACTAGAATGTAGATGAGAACATAAGTCAAAGCGACACAGATGGAACATATAGGCTAATATTTCAATAATATATAAGAGAAGAATCAGAAGAGTAAGTGATATTGTCACAAGACATATCAAAGCCCCTCTCCTGAAATGAGCAATGACTCAAGTCCAAATGGGAATAGTTTTAGATATGCTGTGAAGATAGTGCTTTCCTTTTCAAGTGGAGTTAACAATCATACACATTTCTTTTTGTCTTATCCAAATCAATAATCATCAAAGTTAAGGAGGCATAAGGATTTCATTTTGAATTTGTAAAAGCGTTTGAGTAACAAGTGGAATGGAAATCGAGGGTGAACGGAAGGTTGGCGAGAAGAAAGAGTCAAAGCAATGAGGTCATAGTTGAAACATACCCCCCACAAAGATATAATGCATGTTTGAGATATTGTTTGATCCCTTCCAAAAGTATGAGAGTAAAAGATATATGAGCGTTTTTTCTCCAAAAGTAAGTTACGAAAGGATTATCCAAACATAATTATGGTGTATGAATTAAATAGTATAAGGTTATTTTAGTTTAATTATTAGTTTTAAATTTGATTTTTAGTATGTAATTATATTAAATATTTAGAAAGGAGAATTTTATCATTTGCAATGATTCTATCAAGTTACATTAGAATATCTATCCTAAAAGATATGTGATCTATATATAAAAGCTGCATGTACAAATTGTTGGATAGCTCTTGATTGAGGGAATTTGCAAATAAATATGTTTACCTAAGGATTAAATCTCAATTTTGAAAAGTTATACTTTAAGGTTCAACTCTTTCATCAATCTAAATCTCATCATTATAAAAGTTGCTCAGGCAACAGATAAATTTTGATTGTCCATTAGTGGCTAAATTTTAAAGTATGTCGTGGTCCCCCCCAAGTAAACACGACCTGGTCATGAGCACAATTACTATAAGCAAAGCATAAGAACTTTTTTTATCTTTTAATTCCAATATTCGTCATATATTGCCTTGCCTGTGTATTTGTCAACCTATCTGAAATGCGGGTTATGAAATTGTCACATAACAATATCTTTTTAGTCTCTTGAGTTATTTTTGTTGCTTTTTTTAAAAAAAAAATAAAAAAATTCTCTCACCATGATTACTTTTTGAGAAGAACAACCTCGCTGTGTCATTGACCTCATTACAAATGGATAAATACATGAGTGATATCCTAAAAATCTCCATAGAAATTAAATCTGTCCTAAAAAATTTCCTAATATACGAATTAAATATTTACAATTATACCAAATATCATACATAAAGAAAGACAATCATTATGGACATATCAAGTTAATTTATTATTTAGATGGGATATTCTATTAGTATACTGTTACTAAATATAAAATTTAATTAGCATTAGCTAATGATTGTGTTTGCACTGCCTTTCTTTTCTGTTTGCTATAAATATGACAAATGTCAAATGGCTTAAAGGAATCTAGTTAAAAATTTAAAACAAATATTTAATAATAAATATCATATTAAAAATACATAATGATTGAATATTTATCTTTTAATTAACTCAAAATATTGAAATAAGATAAATTAAATATTTTAAATGACTTACAAAAAGTCGTATCTAACAATAAAAGCAATAAATTAGTGCTGAAAAGAAGGATTAAAGGTCCACATTGGTCAAGACGTCTGTCCATGGCAAGCATTGTGGCACTTGGCAATTCAAAGCATCTTAATAACATCACTAAATAATTAAATATTCTTTGCAATAAAAAAATTCTTTGGTCTCCTCAATCGACCAAGCGAGTAGGGTCTTATCAGAATCAGCCATAAAAGAAATCCAAATCTATACCATTCATACATATTTTATTTGGCATGACATATATAAGTTCCCACCAAAACTTTTTAGGTGGATTGACACATATCCCCCTCCACTTCGAGAAGCTAGCCAACTTTTTCCGGTATCTCATTCACGGTTTTATAGCTAAAGCTATATATAAGCATAGCTCTATATTTTTTAATTACATTAATTCATTTTGATACTAGTTCAAGTTAATTGTTAGTGTAACAATATTTATATTAAAGGATTTCAAAATTAAACTCGTAAAAAAATGTCACTAACAAAATGATTATGTTTAAATGTAAAAGCACATTGTCCATTTTGAAATTGGGTGGTTAACTTATAAATTAACCCTCGTCGTACAAGTTGTGTCAAAAGCTTGAGTGAATTAGGAGAAATCTTTCGTGCCTTTTCCTGTTTAATTATTATTTCGATTTCTCGCATCTTTCTCGTGCCTGTTATTGACTAGTGTTGTTCTCTATGTTTAATTAACTTTTATTTGTTAATCAAATTGATGAGAATTGAAGTTGTGATATAGAGTTTTCCAATTTATTCTTAAAAAAAATAATATTGGATCTATCATTTGATATGGTGAATCATGAATGTGATATTATTTTAGATGAGCAGTATGAATGTCACCCTTTGTTTTGTGCCTTTTCCTCGTCTCACCCCAATACGATGCAATTATGCAAATAGAATTTATTCCCCTCCTCAAGAACTGAAAAGTAGAAAAAAACATGCAAAAAAAAAGTTACCTATTATAGAACTTTTAGTCACCTCCAACATTAAACAACATCTCCTCAGCCGGTCATTTCATTCGCCAAAACTGTAACACGATCCCATTAACTTTAAAAGTGACAACATCAAGGTCATGCATAACATTGCTTCACTTTAACAAGAAGTGGGGTTAAAACCACCCAATAGAAGTTAAATTATTTCAATAAAGAAAAAATAAAGGTAGGCAAAATTTCCATGCAGATGTGGCTTTGACATCGAAACTTGGCCTACCCAATGTTCATGAAATGTCGTCCGAAATAATAGCTTAAAACACTATTGAGAATGTGAAAGGAAAGATTGGGATAAAAGTGAAGCAAGGTGGGCCGTAAGAGTAGGTCAGTGGGGGAGGAGAGAAGAGACAGGCAACAAATATGGACCGTCGGTGATGAGGACCCTAGCCAACTAACACAGCATCATGGCTGGGTTATGAGGCCATGACCATCATGATAAAAATGGAAGTGGCAGAAAGAGGTGAATAACCATCAACATGATACAAGAAGCATGTAGATCTAACATTTTGAGGTTTGATTGGAATGCAAAGTTTTGGCTTTGCTTAGCCAAACCAAGACATCAATGACCCTAGTGTACTGTCCCTACCAATAATTTTATGGACGCACTTTAGGGTATGGGATACGGGTAGATAACCTAAGAATAGAATGTTAATTATTAGCTTTTATTTCCACCTCACTTTTTTGTTATATGAATTTTAAAATTAAATAGAAGCTTAAAAGTATTAAATTTGCTTAGAAATTGATTTCTTTTATACTATAGTCACATTGAAATTATAACTTATAACCTCAACTGAATGGATATTAATATCTTGGAGGATTAGTTCATGGCCTCCCTCTGACTGAAAAATATCTTAAGTTCACACAAAAATATTTTATGGAAAAAAAGTTTATAATATTTGGGCTATTGTACTTACTATATCAAGAAAGTTGTTTATTTTTTCAAATATATTTTTTTTTATCCAATATTTTGCCAGCATCACGTTTTCTTTCATACAATCTTGTTCACAGATAATGCTCAAATAGTGGACGTGTTAGTCAAGTACAATATAGAAGTGTTTTCACCCCTAGAGATGAAGAAATTGATGAACATGAAGAAAAGCAACTACCGTTACTAGGGATAAAGATGATTTAAGAGACACATAGTTTGATATATTTGGAGATCTTAGGACTAATACTAACATAAGGGAAAATAGTGTAATGGATTATAATGTGTTTTATCTTCAATGCTTCAATGTGTTGTACGGAAAGGGTAACAGAGAATAAAGTTGTGTGTGATTGGGAAGAGTTTTATTCTAGCTCAAGCTTCAAATGGCCAAGTATGGGGAGTTCAAAAATAAGCCATGCTTCTCTACATTTGTATTATGTCTTTTTCCTAGTGTATTTGCCTCGATCTTGTAAGGCATTAGCTAGTCATAAATTATACAAAATTTAAAACTCGTATAATTAATGCATCGATTCGATTAAATTATATTTTTATATTTATATTTATTATTATTATAAAAAATAAATATACATAAATAAAAAATATGTTTTTAAAATGATTAATTATATTTTTAATTGAGCTCAAATTATTTTATATGGTCTTGTAAAATTATTAATTATATTTGTAAAATTACAATATACATTTTAATTAATTATATTCATAATTACATCAAAATAAATATATACACAAAATTGGAATATACAAATTAGTCTTAATATTTTAAGAACTAATTTGTGTAGACATATACATTGAAAATGACCAAGACAAAGAAAAATCATGCTTTTCATTTTCAAGCCGCTTGAATGTCTCATCCGGATTATGGAGCTATGTATAGTTGATATATTTTACAAAATATTCTAAGACATGAAAAAATTAGTCTAAGCTATGGTTGATATATTTACAAATTAGTCTAGTATATATTTTTACAAATGTTCCTAAGCATTTTGCATAAAATGAAAGTCTAAGCTATGGTTGATATATTTTTACAAATTAGTCTACATATATAAAATGAAAGTTTGTCATAAGTATCTACAATTTATTTTGTATCTACAATCTATCAATCAAGAAAGGTTTGTCGATGTAAGTAAACAATATTAAATGAATTGATAATAAAATAAATCCAAATAAAATACTGAATAAATAGCATATTAGGAAATATAAGTTAAAGAAACAAAGCAGTATTTTTGTGTTTCAACTTTTTCTTTTTGTTCCTCAACAAAAGATTATTTGTTGAACTTCATATATATACTCCCAAAGCCTCTTAGTATTTTCTATCCAATATGATAAAAATGCTTCATGTGAAAGCAATATACCTGTAAATCAGAATATGAATAAACATTCACACAATCTAGGATAATACAGAGATATATAGCAAAAAATGAGGGAGAAAAGAAAAAAAAAAGTAACCACACTGCATGCTCACAATATATACTAAAATTGTCATGCATATCCATTATTGAAATAACCATATTAGCAAATCAAATAACTCCAAACAAAGATATGTTTAAAAAGGCAAACAGAGAAAAAAAAAGAAAAATCCAAAGCAATTAGGTGATGTGTTTTACACGTGGAATTAACCAAAGAGAAAAGAAAAAGGTGAATGAAGAAAAATCAACCTAAAAGAAAAAAAGAGAAGATCATAAATTTCATAGCTAAGAAAAGGAAAATAAGTATCCAATGTTATTAATTTTGGATATTAATGGTGCCATCACCCCTCAAACCAACCCTTAGGATTGAGCTAATGTATGGTAAATTTAAAGTGAAAGGTTTAAAATTCATTCTTTAATATTGATTGAAATTTTTAAAAAATTGTAAAAATGTGTGGGAATCATATTTTAATTAATGATTTTTTTTTATTGATTTTATGATTTTTAATAAATCTTAATTAATAAAAGATTTTTATTAAGAGAAGTGTGTTGAAAAATTTATTACCGACACTTCTCTAATTTAAATGGGGAAAAAGGGATCGTGAGTTGTCTCTTCTTTATATACTTTCCCCTCTCTCTAAGGAAAGCCAACCAATACCAGAATGTTATTCTATTCAAAATCATCTATTTATGTTGATTGAATTAATTGACAAGTTTTAAGTCTTAGGTCTTGGATATTGCTTATTGAAAAAGTAGATACGTGAGGTCTACATTTTCAAGCAATGACGGTACCGCAGCAATAATATTATGTACCACAAAGAAAATGGGGTAGCATAAGAACAATTGTTAAATGACAATGAACGCAGATTATATATATTGGTGAACAGAGAGAAGAAAATGACGTTAACATACTACAAAGTACAAAGTACACGTCTAATAGTAAAATGTACATGAATGTATTTTATTTTATATAAAATAATTATGATTTTTCTATCAATTATATCCTTTAAATTCATGCACAATATATCTTTTCCAAAAAAATTTATGCACAATCATGCTGTTTTATTTTTTTGTATAAATTTATATACTATTTTAATAACTTTTATATCCTTGTTTATCCTAAAATTATATGACTTTGTTTTTTCAACTAAACTAAAGGATCAGATTGTGAAATTAACAAGAAACCAACTAGCCTATATATAAAAAAAGCAAACAAACCCAGAAATCAAATATCCAAGAATTGTACCCGTAATGTGGAGCTAAATGAGAAACTTTTGAGATAATGTCGTGATTTGAAAGGTAGATTTTTCCTTTATGTCATATATACATGAATATGAATTATTTTATAAAATGACCAATGCTAGCTGAACATAAATGAAATTGAAGGGACCCAATACACGAACAAGATGTTTGATCTATGTCTCCCGATCGATCTCACTTGCCATTAAGCATGCACACCCACATGCTTTGGTATTATTATCTTATCTCGTCTAAGAAGTGGGCAACTACATCTTTGACTCTTCATTTGGATCTCTTCTAAAACTTACATCTTTTGTGGTTCTCACGGTCTCTTTTGTCCCTTCCTTAACTCTCTAGATCTCTCTCTCCCTCTTCTTTTATTCATTTCTTCTTCATCAATGTGAATTTATGCAGGTCTACTTTTATGTCACATCCTTGCATTTAAACTCTCTAATTGCTTCTCAAGATTCTTTTTTCATTGTTCAAAATGTTAATTGTTAATTTATTAAGGAAATAAATACACCATCTTTCTTTCCTTTTTTTTAACCATCCAATCAATCTTATATTTTTATCTTTGAATACTTGTATAATTATATCACACTTCTATGAGATCATGAAATAAATAATAAAAAATGATAAAATTATTTAGTATTGGAGTATGAACTGGTTAATAGCTAGATTGATCACGATTGATTTTATTGTGTGTTTGGTTGTGTAAAAAAATATATAATAAAAGAATGAAAGAAAATTGAGAAAAAAATATTTGAATTAAAATTGAGACCTATACTATTTTTTGAAATTTTATTGAATAATAATTACTTTTCTTCAACCAAACCACCTATAGTGTTGTTGGGTTTATATTTTGGGTTAGGCTTAATGTTATGAAATACAAATCCCACCTGCTTTGTTATTTTTCCTTGGTTGGGTATTTAGGATCAAGAATGACAAAAAAGAAAAGAAAAGAAAAGAAGATCAATAAGCCGAAACCCACCATTAAAGTGTAAAGCTTTGGTGATAATTTTGAGTCAAATACACGGACATATATAGATCATATACAAAAGGACAATTTACTATATTAACTAGTAAACAATAAAAACAAGACCAAATTAATTATTTACCCGTGAAAGTTATGAAATAAACGTTTATTCAAAATTTTATTATAGAAGATAGTACTTAACATTAGCTCCAAAAGGTATTCTGGATCCACATACAGTATATCCTTAAATGTTGTCAACAAATAAGTTTGTGAAAGATCATGAAATGTCACCATGTTCATCATTTGCTTGTCCACTATTACAAGCTTAATGACATGACACATTAAATGCTGAGTTACATTGTCTTTTTATTATTATTATTATTATTATTATTATTATTATTATTATTATTATGAGTGCTGAGTTACATCGTTAAATGTTAAGTAAATATATGATTTTTATGTATATAACTTTTATTTACCAATAACATTAATAAGAAAGCAAAAGTAATACATTATAAATAATATATTTTAGAATAACCTTGATTATCATATAAATTATAATTATTTTATCTTACATAACATTTATAAGAAATTTTGTTAATATATGAAAATCGATAGATGAAAAATAAAAAAATTAAAGAAAAATGAAGTGAAAAGTTGTTTCCTAAATTTTCTTTCTTTTCATTTTCTCTTCAGTTAAAATTTCAAACATTTTTTCTCTCTTTTTTCATTTTCCTTTTCCATCAAACCAAATAAATGTCATTCAAAATGGATGGAAAAAAAATAATGAATTTACTGTAAAGTCTTCACGTTTGGTGTCGAAATCAATTGAATAATAATAATAATAATAATAATAATAATAATAATAATAATAATAATAATAATAATAATAATAATAATAATTTGAGAATTAAAAATTATGGGTAAAATTATATATGTAAAATAAAGAAAGTTGTTAAACTACCAATGTGTAATATGATTAATAAATAACATTATTCTTTAAATACGTGATCATGAGTTTGTCTGTTGATCTGTGTGTATGAAAATCCATCTGTTAGGAGATATAAATTCTTCTAATAAATTTTAATATTTTAAGAGATTAGTTTTTAACTTTAGGCCGAAGATATCCTAATTCAACAAAAAAAGAGGCAAGTTATGTTGAAATTTTAGGTCTATTTTTCTCCTAATAAATATTAAATAAATGAAATATTTTTAATATGTATGAGAAAAGAGATAGATATAAAAAGAAAAAATTGATCATCACCAAAGTTTATAAGTTACCATCAAGGGACAAAGAGTAGATTCATGAAGGTTGTGGATCCTTATACTTGTATTGGGCCGATCCTAGTAGATTTTCTTGGACTAAGGCTAAATTTCGGCTTGCAATATGCCGTAGTTCCCAAAGTCTTTTCAGTTAACATCAGTATTCAATGCCACTTGTTCCCTAATTCAAATAATAACCAAATCATAGCTTAATGCGGCGAGAAATATAAGACATGAATTCCACAAAGACGCTTTCCTCAATTTTAATCCAAGACATTTGATAAATGATGTTTGGGGGTATAGTGGTGACAGAAAACGATAGCAATGTGGTGATGTGAATAATAACATTGTTAAAATGGCAATGGATGGTGGTGGTCCTCTTAGTGCAATACAATGGACGACCACGGTGATGATGAAAAAGGGATAATGGCAGTGATGGTCCTGTGAACATTATTGTTAATTGGATGCTTTTGATGGTTCTCTCATGCTCTAATAAGTTCATGGAATTGACATTTGGCTATATTTTATACATTGACTATGCTAGAGCATCGTGTTCTCTTCATCCATTTTTAAACACAAATTAACATCCAGAAAAATAACAAATACTTTATCTTATATTATGATGAACTAAAAAATCATTTTAAAATTCATATCTAAGTTATTTTAACAACTGAGAATCTAATACACTTTATTTGTCACGTAAGTTTCAAACTGAAAATCGCCGTGGTTGCCGTGCCAGAGATCATGGCCTCCGGCGGCATCTTGACCGGAGCAGTAACTTCTTATAAAGCAAGTGAGAGGATCGCCGTTGATTAATTAATTGAATTCTTAGCTGCTAGTATTCACAAAAGGTTTGAAATTCGAAGGTTATTTCTATTCACTTAATGTTATTCAACTGTATAGATATATCTATGTGTATAGTTCAACTCTGTGCTGAATTGATGAATGCTTCGGAGTTGCTATATTCGATGCTCGATGCAGGAAGTGAATGTTTATCTTGAGATGATTTGGTACCTTTCTTGTGGCTGTCTATTATGTTTAAAATGAAATAATGTTTGTTTCGCTTTCAGATTGCCGCACGTGTGTGTATTCGAATGTTACTATTACTACTTGCTCTTTGTTTTAAGCTCAATCATTTTGTTCATCGTTGGTGAGTGGTGACTTCATAGCATGGAATCAGTTTGAAGCAAAAGTTGAAACAGGTTTTAGATTGTGAAAGTTGTTTTCTATTAGAGATGAAGCTTGTAATTAGTAGTGACTAGTGAGCCTATAGCTTATGTAATCATCTTGTAATTGCCACTCCACTTTCCTCTCCTCTGAAATCATGTTTACTAACATTTTCTTTTCATTTTTTCTCAAATGAGTGTTGTATTGATTAACTCGTCAATATCTTCTCTTGTTGAGGTCACATGGAATCTTATACATGTGTGTATAATCGAATTAATTTTGATCCATTAAGTATTAATTAGATGGTCCATTAGATTTGAAACTAAAGAAGGATGAATTGGTATCCATCCATTTATTTATATGATTCATTCAATTCAATTCGAATCTTTCTTTATTTTAACAAAGTGAATGAATTGGATTGGATTTTACATGGATGGACTAATGGATCACGGATAAATAGCTTATTTTCTCACCCCTACGGCCCTACTAATTATGTTGCTTTGTTTGTTACCCATTCTGTAGTCCAGTGGCTTGACAGTTGATTGATTCATTTTATCTATCTTAAATTTGCAGCAACTTCTTAAAAACTGAAAAAAATAAATGAAACTGAAAACCATCCCAAACAGGGCCTAAGTTTTCCATAAGTAAGGATTTGGGTTCTTATATAATTTTGCTTGGCAAGATTGCTCTCTTATATATGCTTTACATGATAGGATGCTTTACAAGATTCATTGTCTCCCCTAGTTTCTGCACAGCACACTGGTGGTGAGAATTTAACCCTTCGTATTTTGGGAGGTGAGAGTATATGATGAAGTTCAACCATTTCATCTTAAAAATAACAAGTAATTGCTAAACTTGAAGGTTCTACTGTCAGTGAGCAATGCGATTTATAGTTATTAAGGTTTTAGCTTGATTGATTCAATCTTTGTATTTTATTTTGTTGGATTTTTCATTTTTAAAAAAGGCCACAAGTGACAAGTATTTCCAAACACATGCATGCAACTCTTGATGAACCTTGGTATGAACTTTCTATGGAGCTTGTATTGCTTTGAACCAATTTCGTGTTATTCATTTTAGTGTGTGAATATTTCTTCTACACGAGATCATGACAACGTTTTTAATTTACTATTATGTTCTTGGTCCTCAACTGAGGTTTTTTATGTGATTTGGTAGGGATATGAACCACCATCAATTGATTCAGATCAATTGTCTCCCATGTTTTTAGGTTGTTTATTTTTTGTTCTAGTAGCCAGAAACAATATTGGCTGAGGCCTGAGAGGTTGATGACTTGATGCAAACTATAGCAATCATTTTTTCTGTTGCTAATAGCATGAATGCTACCCACTATACTAACTAGTAATTTTTCTTTGTAGCAACATCTAATCCCAGGAGCAAAGTGCTATGTTACCTCTATTAAGAATATTTTATAGAAGTATGCTTAGTTACCTGATATCAGAGAAAGAGTTCTCCAATTGGTGGGGTTTGTAAAAGGCACTATGTTCGAATTATTGGTAACCTTTTAGATTGACTGATTTCATTCTCCCTTTTTTAGATAATGTGTTTTGTTCTGTGACAAATAATGCAGGAGCATCTACAATGTGCAAGAGATGTGATTGCTAAACGGGAGAAATTTACTTCAGGGCTTGTACTAGATAAGCCAAAAGGCTATGATTTTAACATTTGAACAAACGAAAAATTCCATGCCTTATATTATTTGTTTTTCATTGGTTTATAATTGCAATGACTTCATTCGGTTTGTCCCTTTCCAATGTCACTCTAGTCTCTCCACAGCGATGTTGCATAAATATTTTGTAGTCTCCTATGCGTCTTTATTTCTCTAAAGTCTAAACCTTGTTTATATACTTAGTGATCCTATGATTTTTATTATTATTTTATTTTTGTGGCCTTGTATATTGTCCCTATTTGGTGTTGAAGTAGCAACTCTCCAAAAGTTTAAACTTCTATTTAGAGGCTTAAGATTGGTTGTATGCCTTGAAGTGCGAAGAATTGTTTTGCCTTGTGTTGAAATCCAATTCATATAGAAGAATGGGGTGGTAAGTGTTGAACTCATAACCACTTGGTCATTGAGCATTTGATAAGATTTCAAGGACTAACTCTTCAGATTCCAGAATGCTTAAGCTGTTAGGTGGAGTCTGTTTTATTATATATCTTAAGTCTTTAGGTGGAATCTGTTTTATATCTTTTTGGGCTTAGCTGGTCAAGAAGCATTACGAGAGGAGGAATTGTGAAGGAGAAAAGTAAGTCAAAGGGAAGAACATTTTCGTTGAATGCAAATCACTCTGAAGCAACTAGTGCTCACAAGGAATTGGTAACTCATTTTTTTCCCTCTTTTCTTAATCTGTCGCAATATCTATTTATTATGACCAAGTTGCTAGTTTCTTTTCTTTCTCTGTGAATATGTTCCCATTCCCCAAGAACCATCCTATTTCTTTTACATCATAAGTAATAAAAATCACATGTTTCGATGAAGTTTAACAGTTTAAAATTGATTTTATCAAAATAAATTCTAATTATAAAACAGAAAGACCTTTAATTACTAGGACTGTCTGCTTTGGATGATGAGCAGAAACATAGTACTTTATTCAGTGTTCACTGTGCCGTGAATAAACTAAATTCTGCACTTAGAGCATGCAACATGTAAAAGGCCAAGAAATTAAAAGGAAAAGGAAAAAAAAACGAGGAAGAAAGAAGCAAGCCGGAATCATTTGAATTTTGATATCTTGCTTCTCCCAGAGGAGTTGATCGATTTTTGAAGATAATTTAGCAATAATAAAAAAGGGGAATGAATTACCCTTTGTTTGATGAAAGATGAATAGGATGAAGAGGAAACAAATAAGTGAGAAATAAAAAGATAAGTGTGTGGAGTAGAAGAAAAATGAGAGAGAAATAAAAATTTATGAAACTTATTAGTTATTTTTATTTCATTTCTCACTAAATTCAATTCATTCATTCATTTATTCTTCCTTATTTTTTAAATCAAACACTTTTATATTCACTTTACTTTTAACCTGTTTTTATTTCCCTTTCTTATTTCCATCTACTTAGTTTATCCACAGGCCACAGCAAAATGAAAACTGAATAAATGAAACTTAAAAACAATGATGGAAAAGGAAAAGTGAAAGTTAATGGAACACGAACATTAACTTTCTTAGCTGAAATAGATTCCAATCACGCAATAAGTCAGTCATCATCAAATATATATATATATTTTTAGTGCAGCTTGGAACCGAACATACACGCTTTCTCTTACTTTATTTATTTATTTGTTTATCCCTTCGGTGAGTTTCTCTGCCTTTTCTTGGATATTTCCTGCAGAAAACGGACCCAACAGGAAACAAAATATAAAACAATTTTATTATTTGAATATTAAACAATTAACACTATATTTAATACCCCACACAATTATATAAAGGTGAAATAACATATTTGATTATTTATGTTATTTTTTAATTTAATCCTTTATTTTTTTTAAATCACTTTTATCTTTTATGTTTTAAAAAATGACTAAAATATTTTTTCTGTCACAACAAGTCATTAATGAAATATCTTATTAGAAAAATCATCTTATACAAAAATGATGGAATTAGATGTAAACCGTATAATACATAAAATGTTAAAATTTAATATAAAAAATTCACAAAATTTTTTAAACGCTTACATTATATTAAATTTGTTCATATTTGATTATACAGTAAATGTTTAAGATAATTTACTCTTTTATATATATATATATATATATTAAAAAAAAGAAAAAAAGTTGCTTCACATAGAAAAACACTTTCTATAAAAATACAGAATATTTGGAAAAGAAAATTTTCAAGTCACTGTTTTTTAGCACTTTCGCCATATCTCTTGTAAAAGAGAAACAACGTAATTACGGGCTTTTCCTACAACGAGTATACGAGTTAGTATAAAAGAAAAATAAAAGAGAGAAGCAGATTAATGGTGGTTGTAAAAAGGAAATTAACATGATTGATACATCCCACCTAAGATTCAGGAACCTTTATTTTATAAATAAAATCAAAGAAACAAAGTTGAGTCATTATCGAAAGGATGCAACTTCCCACCCTCTTTCCTACGAAGACTCATGACTACGTTCTCACTTCAGTGGTCAATTGTTCATCCCCATTATTTCTATATATCTACTTCACACACACACACACATAAGAAAAAAGAAAAAGAAAACTTGTATTGCAGTGTTTAACAGAACCAGCATCATTGCAGGGATAATTCAATGGGATCTTCCAATGAAGGATCTTCTTCTTCCACCCTAACCTCCGGAAGGTCATGGTCCAACCATGTTTTCTTGAGTTTTCGGGGTGATGACACACGCAAAGGTTTCACTGGCCATCTTTTTGCTTCCCTAGAGAGAAGGGGGATCAAAACATTCAAGGATGATCATGATCTTCAGAGGGGGAAATTGATATCAGTGGAACTCATGAAAGCCATTGAAGGGTCCATGCTTGCACTTATCATTCTCTCACCAAACTATGCCTCCTCAACATGGTGTTTGGATGAGCTCAAAAAGATTCTAGAGTGCAAGAAAGAAGTTTTTCCAATCTTCCATGGTGTAGACCCCTCTGATGTGAGGCATCAGAGAGGAAGCTTTGCAAAGGCTTTCAGTGAACATGAAGAGAAATTCAGAGAAGACAAGAAGAAGTTGGAAAGATGGAGACATGCCTTGAGAGAAGTTGCAAGCTACTCTGGCTGGGACTCCAAGGAACAGTAAGTTGCTTCATCATCATTCAGTTTTTTATATTACTTTTTTGTTTTTTTAGCTCAAATGATATGTTATCTTCACTATATAAAATAGAGGATGGATAAACAACCAAATTATGACCCATTAGAAAATTGTATCATTAACACACTAACCAAGAGCCTGTTGAAAGAAAAAAAAATAAAACAGATAATCCAAAGCAGAACAAAAAAGAAAACAGAGAAGGATTAGCAAAGACAAGAAAAAAAAAAAAACAAAGAAAAAAGAACAGTCTCCCAGCATTGCTGTGTGTGGTGGCACAGATGCCGTTCACTGTGGTCCATTACCACACTAACTTGGTCGACTTGGTGACATGAGATGTTACATAAGATGGACGTTTGTTACGTCAATCAATATTAGCATTGTTAGTGCAAAAAACTAATGCAAGGAAGGACCAATTTGTTCTACTAGAGACACTATTAGTAACAAAGTAAAACTTTTAAAATTTAGTATATCAAATTAAAATCAATAAAATAAGATGAGGAATCAAAATTTTATATTAGCCATTTTTTTGTTTGTGGAAAGATTTATCGTTTTACCTTGGATTTGCAAAATATAACATGATAACTTGTTTTCTCTATCTATTGCTGTATTTGTTTATGGTTCTTGTTGGACAAAAATCAATTCTTCTTTTTATCCTTCTCTCTATACAGGCATGAGGCAACATTGATTGAAACAATTGTTGGACACATACAGAAAAAAATAATTCCCAGGTTGCCATGTTGCACAGATAACCTTGTTGGGATTGATTCACGGATGAAGGAAGTGTATTCACTCATGGGCATAAGTTTAAATGATGTTCGCTTCATAGGACTATGGGGCATGGGAGGCATAGGTAAGACAACCATTGCTAGATTTGTCTACGAAGCAATCAAAGGGGATTTCAATGTTAGTTGCTTTCTTGAAAACATTAGAGAGGTGTCTAAGACAAATGGCTTAGTTCACATTCAAAAGGAACTTCTTTTTCATCTTAATGTAAGAAGCAGTGATTTTTATAATCTTCATGATGGGAAAAATATAATAGCAAATTCTTTAAGCAACAAAAAGATTCTTCTTGTTCTTGATGATGTAAGTGAGTTAAGCCAACTGGAGAATTTGGCTGGAAAGCAAGAATGGTTTGGTTCAGGGAGTAGAGTAATAATCACAACTAGAGATAAGCACCTGCTAAAGACGCATGGAGTGCATCTGACTTGTAAGGCTAAAGGCTTAGCCCAAAATGAAGCCCTGAAGCTCTTTTGTTTGAAAGCATTTAAGCAAGATCAACCTAAAGAAGAGTATCTGAATTTGTGCAAAGAAGTGGTTGAATATGCAAGAGGTCTTCCATTGGCACTTGAGGTATTGGGTTCCCATCTTTATGGAAGAACCGTTGAGGTTTGGCATAGTGCTTTAGAACAAATAAGAAGTTTTCCGCACTCCAAAATCCAAGACACACTGAAAATTAGTTATGATAGTTTACAACCTCCGTATCAGAAAATGTTTTTAGATATTGCCTGTTTCTTCAAAGGGATGGACATAGATGAAGTGAAAAATATCTTAAAAAACTGCGGTTATCATCCCGAAATTGGAATTGACATTTTGATCGAAAGATGTTTGGTAACTCTGGATAGGATGAAGAAGTTGGGGATGCATGATTTGCTACAAGAAATGGGAAGGAATATTGTATTTCAAGAATCTCCAAATGATCCAGGCAAACGTAGTAGATTGTGGTCTCAAAAAGACATTGATTATGTGTTGACAAAAAACAAGGTAGGTGCTAATTTCTATACCACTATTGGATACTTGAATGATGCATGCAATATTTTTTTTTAAGCGTGTTTTTATCCCATTCTTGCAAATCAAGTTATTTGCCATTTTGGTTTTCTAGGGAACTGATGAAATTCAAGGCATAGTTCTGAACTTAGTTCAACCGTGTGATTATGAAGGACGCTGGAGCACTGAAGCCTTCTCCAAGACAAGTCAACTCAAGTTACTCATGTTATGTGATATGCAGCTTCCCCGTGGCCTCAACTGCCTTCCTAGTTCACTGAAAGTTCTTCACTGGAGAGGATGTCCTTTGAAAACCCTGCCACTTAATAATAAACTAGATGAAGTTGTTGACCTCAAATTGCCTCATAGCCGAATAGAACAACTTTGGCGTGGGACAAAGGTAAAGACCATTTATATCAAGTGTTCTTTAAAATTTATTTATGTCATCACCATAATAAGTCAGAATACTAATATAGTTTTTCTTTCCAAATTATTAACTTTAATAGCTTCTGGAAAAGCTAAAGTCCATCAATTTGAGCTTTTCCAAGAACCTAAAGCAGTCCCCGGACTTTGGTGGGGCTCCAAATCTTGAATCATTGGTTCTAGAAGGTTGCACAAGTTTGACTGAAGTTCATCCATCCCTTGTACGCCATAAGAAACTTGCTATGATGAATTTAAAAGACTGTAAAAGGCTCAAAACTCTTCCAAGTAAAATGGAGATGAGTTCCTTGAAAGATTTAAACCTTTCTGGTTGCTCTGAATTTAAATATCTTCCAGAGTTTGGGGAAAGCATGGAACATTTGTCAGTGCTTTCTTTAGAGGGGACTGCTATAGCAAAACTACCCTCTTCACTGGGATGTCTAGTTGGCCTTGCTCATTTGTATTTGAAGAATTGCAAAAATCTTGTTTGCCTTCCAGATACCTTTCATAACTTAAACTCCCTCATAGTTCTGAATGTTTCTGGCTGCTCAAAACTTGGTTGCTTACCAGAGGGTTTAAAGGAAATCAAGTCTTTGGAGGAACTTGATGCAAGTGGAACTGCTATTCAAGAGCTACCTTCATCTGTCTTTTATTTGGAAAACCTAAAAAGTATCTCATTTGCTGGGTGCAAAAAGCCAGTATCTAACTCAGTAAGTGGATTTCTTCTCCCCTTTCAGTGGGTATTTGGGAATCAACAAACTCCTACTGCATTTAGATTACCACCTTCTAAACTGAATCTACCCTCTTTGATGAGAATAAATTTAAGTTACTGCAATCTATCTGAAGAGTCATTCCCAGATGGTTTTCGTCACTTATCTTCATTGCAGTTTCTAGATCTCACTGGCAACAATTTTGTTACCCTACCAAGTTGCATTTCGAACCTCACAAAGCTTGAAATTCTTCTCCTAAACTTGTGCAAAAAACTTAAAAGGTTGCCAGAGCTCCCTTCAAGAATGAAACATTTGGATGCAAGCAATTGCACTTCATTGGAAACTTCCAAATTCAATCCATCCAAGCCATGCAGTCTCTTTGCATCATCACCTTCAAATTTTCATTTTTCGAGAGAATTGATACGCTATCTTGAGGTGTGTACTCTGGTCTTCCCCACATTCTAAAATTGTGTTTGTGTGTGCGTGCGTGTAACATAATCATCCATCTTGTTGCTTATTCAACATTACATTTGGTGTGTTAATTCATACAGGAACTCCCTCTTCCCAGAACAAGATTTGAGATGTTAATCCCAGGGAGTGAAATTCCATCATGGTTTGTCCCTCAAAAATGTGTTTCATTAGCTAAAATACCAGTCCCTCATAATTGCCCTGTAAATGAATGGGTGGGATTTGCTCTGTGCTTCCTATTAGTAAGTTATGCAAATCCTCCTGAGGCGTGCCATCATGAAGTTGAGTGCTACTTGTTTGGACCTAATGGTAAGACGATTATCAGTTCCAGGAATTTACCTCCCATGGAGCTAGATTGCCCTCACCTTTATATTCTCTACTTGTCCATTGATAAATACCGTGACATGATTTGTGAAGGTGTTGTCGGCAGTGAAATTGAATTTGTATTGAAAAGTTATTGTTGCCAATCATTGGAAATAGTGAGGTGCGGATGTCGTTTGGTATGTAAGCAAGATGTTGAAGATATTTATGAAAATAGTATCATTTCTTCTAGTGAAGAGATCGGAGTGGCCAGTGAGAAGGTGCGAATTATCTAAAAACTTGTCATGTAATTACGTATGTCTTGTTATTTGTATAGAAACTTCTCATTCTCCATATTTGCAGTTTGAACTCAACCCTTTTGCATGTTTTATTGAGATGATCCGTGCTAATGTGAATCAAGATATTAAAGTAAACTCCTCTTTTTATATTAAGGTCTAATTATTTCACCCATTCAAATAAAAGCAACAAAACAAGTAAGTCCATCAAGGCTGACTGAGCCTAAGACCACTAGGTTCTTCCAGAGGTCGATATCATTAACATCTTGAACCCTTTACAACAGTATGAGTAAAATCACCAGCTAAAGCTAAACACCATTTATCTAAAAAAAATTGCCATCACCATAGTAACTCCGAAAGCTAATGTAGTTTTTGTTTCCACCATATTAATTTTGAACAGCTTCTGGAAAAGCTGAAGTCTATCGATTTGAGTTTTTCAAAGAACCTAAAGCAGTCCCCGGACTTTGACGGGGCTCCAAATCTTGAATCATTGGTTCTTGAAGGATGCACAAGTTTAACGGAGGTTCATCCATCCCTTGTACGTCATAAGAAACCTGTTATGATGAATTTGGAAGACTGCAAAAGGCTCAAAACTCTTCCAAGTAAAATGGAGATGAGTTCCTTGAAATATTTAAGTCTTTCTGGTTGCTCTGAATTTGAATATCTTCCGGAGTTTGGGGAAAGCATGGAGCAAATGTCAGTGCTTAATTTAGAGGAAACTCCAATAACAAAACTACCCTCATCACTGGGATGCCTAGTTGGCCTTGCTCATTTGGATTGAAGAATTGCAAGAATCTTATTTGTCTTCCAGATACCTTTTATAAATTGAAATCCCTCACAGTTCTGAATGTTTCTGGCTTCTCGAAGTTACGTGGCTTGCTGGAGGGTTCAGAGGAAATGAAGTGTTTGGAGGAAATTTAATTAAGTGAAGCTGATAGTGTAGAGCTACCTTCATCCGTCTTTAATCCGAAAAACCTTCAGATTACTTTTGAAGGAAGAGCCTCCTTTTGCCTTTAGATTACCACCTTCTAAACTGAATCTACCCTCTTTGAAGAGAATAAATTTAAGTTACTGCAATCTTTCTGAAGAGTCAATCCAAGATTATTTTTGTCACTAAACTCACTGGCAAAAAATTCTGTTACCCAACAAAGTTGCATTTCTGAACTCACAAAGCTTGAATTCCTTATCCTAAACTTCTGCAAAAAAGCTTCAAAGGTTGCCAGAGCTTCCTTCAAGGATGCAACATGTGACACCCTCTACATAAAAATTTATCCCCGATGTCACATCCTATCAAAGCATTATGTCTCAACATTCTTTACAAAGATGTTCTTTAAAGTCATCCACTTAATCATTTACTTCCGTTCAAGATTATCAGAGGATCCAAACACAAATAACACATATGGAATGAATTATCACATTTCTAAAAAAAATACAAATAAACAAAGACATAATCAAAATAAATTATGAAAGTATTTATAACATTGCTCAACTTAATACAATCTACGTCACTTCACCACTTTATCATTTAAAATTTATTTTTCAATCACCAATTACATTACACATGAATCACACACTTGGCTCAAGACATAATAACACTCATCAATTTCATAATAAATAATTAGCAAGCGTTATGTGCAATAATTATACTTAGACTAAAGCCTATATGCAATGTAGTACCATGTCAGTGAAAAATCATATTGGGACACTTATGAGTACATAACAAGACATACTACACAATGAGTATGTCAGGTCACTCTCACTAAGTAAAATCTCTATTTTGCGAGAATGTTCAAACTATATGGATCAACATATGCTTAAAAAAACACTCAAACCAAATGTCATTACCCCCAATGTCTAGACTTCGAAGAATACGTTAGGACCAGAGATGCATCAACATGAAGTTGAATGCTGCTTGTTTAGACCTAATGGTAAGGTGTTTATCAGCTCCAAGATTTTATCTACCATGGAGCCATGTCTAGCTCACCTTTATATTCTCTATTTTCCCTTTGATAAATTGCGTGACATAATTTATATTGAAAAGGTATTGTTGTTGTTCATTGGAAATAGTGAGGTGTGGGTGTCGTTTGGTATGTTAGCAAGATGCTGTAGATAGTATCATTTCTTCTAGGGAAGAGCTCGGATTAGCCACTGAGATGGAGTGAATTATCCAAGTTACATTTTGGGTAACGACATTTCTGTCTTGTTATTTTTATAGAAACTTCTCATTCTCCATATTTTTAGTTTGAACTCAACTGCATATTTTGTTTAGATGATCCATACTAATGAGAATCAAGATATCATAGTAAATTCCTTTCTTTTTATTCTTATTTATGTGAAAGCCAAATTATTGTTGACAAACCAATTTTCAGTCATTTAAATAAAAGCAACACAACTAGTAAGTCCATCAAGGCTGACTGAGCCAAAGACTACAAGGTTCTTCCAGAGGTTTACCATTAATAATTTCCATCCTTTACAATACAGTATGAGTAAAATCACCAGCTAAAGCTAATTGACTCAAAATGCATATTCGCAGCTAAACCAGATGAGCAAATGGCTGCAACCTCCTGCCTCATTATTTTGGGTCCTGAAGCAAGAACACCCACACTTGAACCTTTGTGTTCAAGTAGCATTCCTGTAAAATGGGGGAAAAATGAGTGATTTCAATCCAATGGTAGGTCTCTAAGCCATAGTTAAAGAAATTGGAGGTGACTTACTTCTTAGGTCTGGTCTTACACCATAATGCACATTAGTAGCATGAATAAGGGACTGATATGGAAGGCTTTCCAATTCTCTATCTGCATTGTGAACCATGGAGTTTGGTGACACTGTTGGTGTTGATCCTTCCAAGTTCTGAGCCTGTTTTGCTTCTTTGGCATTATGTTTCTTGTTCCAAAGAAAAGCTGCACTAGCAGCACTTGCTATGGACACACATATCACTAGCATGTTAAGGAATGCATTCAACGGGAATGAAAATATTTCATTTGAGTTATGATCAATAGGGAAAATGTAGTAACGAGTAATTATCCCTATCAAGATAAGGAAAATTATGAAAGAGGATGATATTATAGCACCAAGCCAGAGCCAACTGTTTGGACCTAATATAGCATGTACTGGTGCATCAGATGGATTTGGCTTGAACCATATGGTTTGAGGGTGAATTGGGCAATCTGCTTTAAGCTCCTCGTCTCTTGTGATGTATGCCTCAATTTGTAATTCCATATTAGAAATTTCAGATGGGGTGCCAGATATTGGGAGGATCATATCTAGCATTGACAGAGATGTAGAGTTTCTGAATGCACAAATTAGGACAACTTTTGGGGTCTTGCATTTGAATGTAGTGTTCAGATATATTAGCTCCCTAATGATGGAGATAAAAGGTGTGATGCCACTTCCTCCACTTACCATCACAAGAGTGTCATGGCTGGTCAAGAGAAAAAACAAAAGGTGTTACTAAGAACTCATCTCTAATAAAACATAAGATTAGAAGTTGTGTTTTGTTTCTAAGATGCAAACCGTAGATAATTGGTTGAAGCAGGTCCATAAGGACCTTCAACAGATACAGCAAGGCGATCTATTGTGGAAGATGTTGAAAGCAGCTGATAGAGCTTCTTGGTCCAAGTTCCTTCACATTTAATAACAACACTTAGCTTGTCTCGCTCCCAATTACTATTAGAAGTAACAGTAAATGGATGCCATTGCAACTTGGATATGCTTGGTATATTTATGAACATAACACTTGTGGGGTTATAAGTTAATCCTGCAAGAAAACATATCACATTAGCTCTTAAAAGTCTCAATAAAATAGTCATTTCTCAAGAAGTAACTAGAGGTAACTTTAATATAATAAGCATAGATAGCCATGTTAGTTACCATAGCCCTTAGAGAAGTTGAGTTCTACAGCTTCACATGGCAAAACCCGCGCAGAAACCAGACGAACTTGGCACCTTGATTGCAGAAACCTTAAGTAACGATCAACCAAGTACAGGTAGAAACCAGGGAGCATAATGCAGGCATAGGTAATGCCAACATGAAAGATGAAGAAGACTATGAAGAGGATGTAGAGGTGATGAGTGTAATAGAACAGCTCAAAGACTTTTCGCCTAATGCGGGGAATGGTTGCAATCCATAGGAACAAACCAGAAAGCAGAGCTATCTCTCCAGCCACAATTGATATATCATTCTTTTTCCATTCCAGCATCTGCAATGAAATAAAGCCATAGATAGGTCCACGAGCTTAACATATACTATACTATAAACAAACAATAACATAAAAGATTGCTTTCCCTGAAATCAATAAAGTTTCAAGTTCTTAACTAACATTAGAAGTATGATCAGTAACTGCCCAAAGAATGATGTAGCAAAGGCCATGAGAAGTAAAAAGTGTCATGGCTATGTTTCCAAGCCAAATATGGTACTTGATGCAACTCTCCGAGGTGAGGTCAAGCAGTGGCAGCACAGATGAGCCACGAGCCACAGGAAAAAACATGAATGCCAAACATATGTTCCCAACCACACCTAACCTTTTTGCTACTCTATCTAGCTTCTCTTCCCATCTGCACCAACGACATGCATCACAATTAACAGTAACAATCAGAAAAATGCTTGGAATAATAATAAGAGTTTAATTTATACGCAATCTTACACTTATAATCCATCAGAAATCATGGCACGCATAGCTTTTATCTTAGATAACAATTTGTGAATGATACAGTGAAAAATAGTTTACATGCACTATGACATTATAAAAACTTTTTTACACTTTTGGTGCATGCATTATTTATCCTATTACTATTAACAATAAAAAAAAAGACTAAATATTCTATGTACTGACAATATAAACTATAAAGAACTTTTATACTGTTATCTAATCACACATTATTATTTATGATAAATTTATTAATTTTAATAATAATTATTATTTTAAAATCATACTTTATAATAATTTCATATCAGTAAATGTGTAAAAACTTTTTATGCCAACAGTATAGAAATTAGATTCTAATAATAATCATAACAAAACTTTACATTTTCTGGCCATCCTTTGCTGCAAATTGTGGGGTGATTGTTGCAAAGCTGTTTTGTACAGAAGTTGAAAAGACCCAAGCTAGGAGGGCAATGAACAAAAACAAGAAGGCTATCTCTGTGCCAGAAACAATGCCAAGAGGGCCTTTTATAAGCACTGGACGCTTCCATATGGTTACCCCACACTTCTTTGCATTGCAGCTGATCATGCACAAAACATACACATACACGGGTTAACCCAATTATCAGAACTACAATTCTTTTCAGGTTTAATTAAAGACTTGTCCCCACCCTCACATCATATTCTTCTAGAGATGAAAAAATTAACATTTTGGAACTCTTTAGAGAAAGTATTTATAGAATATAAAAAAATAAGTTTGTAAAAATGAATTAAACTTCTAAATGAAAGAGCTTCGATAAATTAGTTTATATATAAGTTAGTTTTAACATATAAAAGAAGATTAATTGATTTTACTTTTTTTATTTATAAAAAAAAATTAACAGACCTTAATTAATCTTTTACTCAAGAAAGTTATTACCCATGTTATTTTTCAAAACTATGACGATAGTATATACTACTAGTACTTTTATCATATATCCACCATCTTTTCTGAAATGACATGGTATCACGTAAGAACAAAATTTAAATTTAGTTGTTCAAGTGTTTTTTATGCTTTTTTTTACCTGAAACTTTTGACATTTAATACAAAATTTTGTATGCAAATTAGTGTGATAAAACTTCAATTCTGATTAAAGAATAACACAAAAATTTATAGAAAAGTTAATATTATAAAATCTCAATTTGCTCGATAAAATTAATATAATATAACATTGACAAATGGTAAAAACACGTCCGTAAGCGTTTTTTTAATAGAGATCATGCAAAGTGTAGAATTATACTGGAAAACAAAAACAAAGTGTAGATTTCTTTTTTTTTTATATATAGGGAGATCAGAATAAAAAGTAGTGTTAGGTTAAAAAGCCAAAATATTTAACATTTTTTTAAAAAAATCTTACAAAGAACTTATGTGGCAAAGATTATAACCAGAAAAAGAGGTGAAAAATGGCACCTCTCCGTGTTGGAATGGATTACTTTTTTGCCTATGTGAAGGTAGACACATCCCAAAGTAGCTAGGAGCAAGATTGGGAAAGTGTACAAGAGAAGATAAGCACCTGCAATAAGAACATAATAGGGGTGTATATTAGCATAAAATAATTAAGTCAATGCAAGAACTGAAATTAATAATTGAAATAAAATTAATGACACCTTTTGAACCAATATAAGTTGTATTATTAGTCTTTGCTTTGTATCGAGGCAGCCATGTTTGTCTAAAAGTATTTGTAGGCGACATTATCCGAATGAAAATCCAACCTAGAAGCAATACCACCACTAATAGCCTTATTGCAAATTGAAGCCTCCCACAATTTTCTTGAAAAGGTGACCTTTTCACCACTGTTTCTTGAGGCATCTTGTATTTTGGGTGGCACAATGTAACAAGTTTGTGTGAAGAAAAGAAAAGATTGCAGTGAAAAGAATCTCAGAGGGATGTACCTATTTATAGTTGAAGAAATTTAATTATTGTTATTGGACAATAAATTAATTATACATATATACATAAATGATTAGGCATAGGACACCAACACAAAGGATAAAAACAAAAATGCATGTCATGTCCCTCCGCTAGGAATGTAGAAATTAGTATAATTTTTGGATCATAGTTTGTGGGCCCAAATTATGTAGGTCACATAGAGTTGACATTAATTAAAAGGTCAACAACTATTTCAGTGTTTTGTGACTTGTGACTAATGCCGAATGAGAGAAGCAAATAAGCAGAACTTGAACCCCATGACCCCCACAAATAAATAAATAAATAAAGCTTTGATATTTTTTTTGGTACATACAAATATTCAGATTATGAGAAGACATCGCAAGGCATTGGAATCCCCAGTCAGTATGAAAATTATCTTACAATTAGGTCATACCAACTGAGTTCGAAAAAAAATTCAACAAATAAAAAATGATACTAACAAGGCTAAGAAGATCACCAACTTCAACAAGCATTTATAGGGAAATTCATATGTAAAAAAAAAATCTGAAAATTAAATTCAAGCCAGAAACTAGTATGAACCAACCGCTAGATGGTAAATATTCAGAAATAACTGTTACCTTAAAGATGGGGAGCAAGCAAACGGAGATAAAATTGAATTTATCTGGCTGTAATTTTTGTGGTTAATTGATAAGCACTATATCCTTCATAGCATGTATGCTATATAGCTCGTGCCTGTTTGAAACCGTAATGGGGCTGCGCCTTTTCTGAAGCATATGCTGAAGAATACAGATAATATGATCAACAATTTTGCTTACATAATATTTTCTTTTAATTTACTCAGTTACTGTCTCTACAAAAAAATAAAAATAAGATGTCATTATTAACTAATCATAGTAAGCGATAAAGGATATTCATATTAAAATAACTTTAACCACAGATTGCACAGATTAATTGGTGTGAAATAATTTTATCACCCATTAATAGGAGAAATTATTATGTGATTCAGGATTATCATAGTTTTGATCCCAACCAATAAATATACAACAGGTGTACGTAAAGAGATGACTCACTATGAGTGGTTATGGAGTTATTTGAAATTTAAAACCTTGTTTATCAATTAACTGTAAATCACACGAGATTGCGTGAAATCTAAAATCTTGTAGAATTAATTTAACTGCAAATTGTGCAAACAAAATATGGAAAGTTAAGTTTAATTATACCAATCATTATTATAGGGTTAATCATAAAAAAAATGTTAAATCAAGCAATACGTTTAATATGGTTTAATTTGTTTTTTGAATTCAAACAGTGTGTGTAATTATTTGATTTGTTGATATTCTTTATATAAGCAAATAAAGTGCTTATCGAGTCTCCTTATAAAAAAATGAAAAAAATTAAGTGATAATGTTAACTTATTTTATATTTATAAATTTGTTTATTGAATGAAATTTTTTAAGTATTATTAAAATTAACGGTAACGTAATTTGTAATTTATATCATAAAATTTAATACAAGTTAAATTAAGATTTTATTGAATCTTCTTATATTGGAATTTCTTTCAATTTCAGCGAAATAACTTTCAATCGTTTCTGTTTCTTTTGTAATGAAAATAAATAGATTTTAAGAATTTTGTCAAAATTTTCAATCAAATCATAACTCAGAGTTACTTGACTATAGAAAACTAAAATTGATTTTCGTTGTCCATAATATGTTTTATAAAAATATATTTATCTTTTTATCCTTTTCAAGTATTTTTTATAAAATACACTATATATATATATATATATATATATATATATATATATATATATATATGGAATACCCATTAAATCAGACGGAGCTCCACCCACCAAACAAATTGGGCTATCCACGATCTAGACAAGATCCAAGACGACCATTCTCCGCCCAATTGGGTTAATCTATTCTTTTCCTTTCACTCGTGAGCAATTTTTGAAGACTTGTACATTTTTATTTTTATACCGGTTTCAATCATAAATTATTGTTTCAATTAAAATTATTTTTCTTATTTTTAAAACCAAAACAAACTATAAAAACAGAGTAACTTAAAAAAAATATTTGCCATCGATTTACTAAGTCATATATCCAATGGTCCAAAAAACTTGTGGACGATACCAAAGGAAGCACCACTTGTGCACGTTAGAAAAAGTCATTTTTGAGGCATAAAGCACAACTAAATCATGATTATATTTTGTATTTGGGACAACAAAAATGAAACCGCATTTTAATTTGTTATAGTATAGGGATTGCAAAAAGATTAAAATGGAAACACAATTTCGTAACAAAAAAAAGTTTCAATTTAATTAATTTTGGCCCTAGTGTGTTTGTGTTTTTACTAAACATAAAATAATGTTTGAGTTTTTACTAAATACTATTACATTGTGTTAATTTCAATTAAAAATACTTTTTTCTTAATTTTTTTATTATTGATAATTGATATTCGGTGTAAATTCCTTATTAAACAAAAGATATTTTAAAAATAAGTTTATTAATTGAGATAAAAGTAATTAAAGGTTTCTTATATTTGGTAACAGATCGAAAATATTGATTTTTTTTTCTTGTAGAAAAGAACGAACTAGTATTAAAGTGTGAAAGTAGGCTAACTAGGTTAACGCGAGGGGCGGAGGAAGAGAAAAATGGAAATTTGAAAGATGGAAAATCAATAAGTAGAAGTATATTATTGCATGTTTAACAACATTTACTGGATGGGGGATTTTTTTTTTCTCATTTTAAGTTGAATCCAAGTCAATCAATGTCGTGACATGATAAATAATATATGGATAAATATATAGCTAGGCACCATCTAGAGCAAAGCCTCGAATTCTATGCTTATGGCGTTTGTAGTCAAGCTTGGGGTGTGGAACTAGCATGCATCTTAGTCACAAAACACAATAAAAAAAATTAGTTTCTTCTGATAAATCTTAGAGAAAAGAAGTGCATCTAGATAAACTATACTCCCACGAGAGCCACGCATGCCATACAATAGTCTAATATAAACGCATGCCATACAATATTCTAATATAATAATAATATGATGAGGATGAGGGCACTTTTAAACAAAATTAATGTGTGTGTATATATATTAGAATGGTAAAATTATAAATTTGATCTTTCAATTTGTCTCTAATTTTGATTTTGGTTTTTCTTTAAAATTATTGACGAATTTTGTTCTATATTTTTTCCAATCACACAAGCTTGATCCTGTAGTCAAGTATTGGACGTTGACTATTAAAAAAATGTTGACTATCACGTTCTTATTAAATGATGACCGTCACATGTTCTAATTGGCCAATGACAACAACAATGTATTTTATCTTCCATGTAGTTAACATTCAATCAGAACATGACACGCGATAATTATTATCCAATAAGAACGTGACACGTGACGGTCAACTTCCAATTTTATACTAAGAGATCAAGATTGCGTGATTGGATAAAATAGGAGAACAAAAGTAGGAAGACCAAAATTCAAATTAAATACAATCAGGGACACAAAAATACAATTTTGGCCGTTAAAAAACAAAAAAGCATGTGCGCAAATATGAGAAAAATGTTTGTTAGATAAAGTCATTAAATAAAATAATGCAATATCGTGTAACTCGTGGAGTTTTCTTGGTCATTTTCCCCATGCTGTTACGTATATAAAAAGCAGTATCTTGAAGAGAAAAAAGAAATAAAAAAGGGTATCATCAGACTAGAGAGAGTAAGAGTAAGAGAAGAGATGGAAAGAGTAGCATCAGTATCTCGGCCACTGAAAATATACTTCCTCCCATTCTTCTCACCGGGGCACCTAATCCCTCTGGTCCAGCTGGCTCGCTTGGTGGCGGCACGAGGCCAGCACGTGACCATCATCACCACCCCCGCCAACGCTCAACTCTTCGACCAGAACATCGACAAGGACACCGCCTCCGGCCACCACATCCGCGTCCACATCATCAAGTTCCCCAACGCCCACGTAGGGCTACCGGAAGGCATCGAGCACCTCTCCGCCGCCACCAACAATGAAACCGCCTACAAGATCCACATGGCGGCGCATCTCATCATGCCCCAGCTCGAGTCTCTGGTCAAACACTCTCCACCGGACGTCTTCATCCCTGACATCCTCTTCACCTGGACCAAAGACTTCTCCCAGAAACTCTCCATCTCGCGGCTAGTCTTCAACCCTATTTCCATCTTCGACGTCTGCATGATCCACGCCATTAAAACCCACCCTGAAGCCTTCGCTTCCGACTCTGGGCCTTTTCTAATTCCTGATCTACCCCACCCTTTAACTCTCCCCGTCAAGCCTTCCCCCGGTTTCGCCGCCTTAACCGAATCTCTCCTCGACGGGGAACAGGACAGTCACGGCGTCATCGTAAACAGCTTCGCCGATCTCGACGCCGAGTACACTCAACACTACCAGAAACTTACAGGTTATTTTTTTCTTATTCCAAACTGGAAACCTTTTACCGCTAAAAGGATAAATTTGAATAGACACCCATAGATTATTATGATAATAAGTAATATAATTTAATATAAATTAGAGATACATAATAAATAAGAGTCTTCGAGTTAGGAATATAATAAACGGATTTCCAAATCCAACAAGGCTTCATCTATAAAAATTGAAATATTAGAAAAAAAAACTTTTTTTTTTCAAAATATTTCAAAAGGTATGTTTATATAATACCTATGTATCAATATATAATTGTTCATCCAAGGATGTAACATTTTTCATGTAACTACTGACCATAATATTTTTCTGATCTTAACCCCTCCCATCTTTCAAGAAACACAATTCTGACTAATTTAAAATTTCAATAGAAAAAATAAATAAAATTTAAGCAAGAATTAATTTCGTTAAAGATTGAACAATTCAATTTTAATTTCAAATCCATAAGATGAATTTGGTTAGGATTATTTAGTGGAGTTTAGGTCTGAGATGAATATTGTATTAATTGTTACAGGGCGCAAGGTGTGGCATGTTGGGCCAAGCTCCCTCATGGTGCAAAAGACGGTGAAAAGTAGTACTGTTGATGAGAGTAGACACGATTGTCTCACGTGGCTTGACTCAAAGAAAGAATCTTCGGTTCTCTACATTTGTTTCGGAAGCCTTTCTCTCATCTCCGACGAGCAGCTTTACCAGATTGCTACCGGACTCGAAGGGTCAGGGCATTGTTTTCTTTGGGTGGTGCATCGCAAAAACAAAGACGGAGAAGAAGGAGATTCTTCTTCTTCTTCCGGAAAGTGGTTGCCGGAAGGGTTTGAGGAAAAGATAGCTAAGGAGAACAGAGGCATGCTGATTAAGGGATGGGCGCCGCAGCCGTTGATCCTGAACCACCCTGCGGTGGGAGGATTTTTAACGCACTGCGGGTGGAACGCGGTGGCGGAGGCGATCAGCTCCGGGGTTCCGATGGTGACAATGCCGGCTTTCGGGGACCAGTACTATAACGAGAAGCTGATAACGGAGGTGCACGGGTTCGGGGTGGAGGTGGGGGCGGCGGAGTGGAGCATTTCGCCGTACGAGGGGAAGAAGAAGGTGGTGAGTGGGGAGAGGATAGAGAGTGCCGTGAAGAGGTTGATGGATGATGGAGAGAAAGGGAAGAGAATGAGAAGCAAGGCCAAAGAGATGCAGGAGAAGGCTTGGAAAGCTGTTCAAGAAGGTGGTTCTTCTTACGACAGTCTCACGGCTCTGATTCATCATTTCAAGACTCTTGTGCCTAATCATGTGAATGGGAATGGGAATATCGATCACTGAATGAATATTACATTGATTCGAGTTTCATGTTTTTGATTATTAGTTATTTATCAAGTGAATGCATGAATGCCATAATTTTAGGGAATCTTAATCCGGGTAACTGGCTAGCTACCCTAAATTTCCTGAATCTATCATCCTTAATTTGTAACAATTGATAATAATAAATCAATAAGATGTATGTCAGTGGATTCTGATACTTAGAATATTTTGAGTTCTTAAGCACCGATACTTCTTTTGGCCAACATACCGGTATCGGATACGTATCCAGTACTGATATGCTCGGATACGCCCTAGATACGTATTCCACACGTATCCAATCTTATACCAATTCAGAAAAGGAAAATATTGTTCCGATCCAGCACGGATACAGCATGATATATACTCAAATTTAAAATAAAACGAGTAACACCAAAATAAAGATATATAAAATCAGATTTTGTATATATTTGATAAGATTAAGATATAATCTTTCCTTTTAAGGATATTTGATGGTTTAATCTTTCCATATTTTTGGTTCATAGTTATTTTCTATTTTTATTAATGTTTAATAAAAATATATTATTAATTTTAATTTTTTTTAATACGTATAGTAAATGTATCATATCCTATATTTTAAAAAAATAACATACTGTCGACACGGATCGATGCTCGTATCCGTGCATTATTGAGTTTGAGTCATTAGATTAATATAACGTCATGCTCCTCATACTTTTCAATTACAGGTAACCGGATTATTAATGATTAATAAAGCAATTAATTATGACTTAGCCAAAACAGAATGTCTCCTATGAGACTCTGCCAATAAAAATTGAAAGGAAATTGGGTACACTGGACTGGTGTGTGGTCAGTGTGGAGTATGGATTCTTTATTGTCACAAAAGTGATTCCATGAAACACTACTAAAAAAACGTAATTATAAATAATAAAACTCAGAAAATTTTGAGTCAATAGCTAGATTATAACTGTATATGGTCCTGTAATTGATTTTCACCTTCATGGAATCCAGGTCCCATCCAGTGACTAGTTGCCGAAGCAAGTTTTGCATCGAGAGGACTATTCAAAAGGTCCTGTGTTCAATGTAAAACATGCTCAGGGTCAGGAGGAATAATTCTGTTTTATAAAACTACAGAATGTTGAGAAAAAAAAAAATGATTTTGTTGTTGTTTAGCTTGGCACATTTTAGAAGTAGCATGTGGTTTCTGAAATGGCAATATATACACCCTCATATATAATGCTGGATTAAGTGATCTACGTACCTGGAAATTTGTGGTATTGTTTTAGTTTTTAAAGTACAATTCTAGTTTTGGTTTAACGTTGATACCTTTGTTTTTATTTCAATGGATGACCTCTTTGTCAATTCCTTATTCTCACAAAATATTCATACTTAAAAGGGCAGAAAGATAAGTTAAAGAAGTCATTGTTATCATTGAGAAATAGGTGGTTATCAGGAATAGTTGGGAGGGAGTGTTATGAATGTAATTAGTTTTATGCATTTGGATATATTATATAGATTTATTGGATTGCATTATTGCTTGGATCCTTTTCCGTGCAAGAGACAAAAAAGGTTTATGTCATATATATCTACGTTAGAGTTTTCAGGCAATATTTTATTTCCTTGACACCCAATGGTGCCAAATGATGTGTTATATACCATTATGACAAGATTACCCATTTCATCCAATAACAGCATCCAAGTTCATCTAATAACCAAATGGTTAAATGTCCTTTTTAGTTTTTACTTCATTTAGAACGGGATTGTAATTTTATGGTTGACCATTTACTCTTGTTGAAGCTAGCACACAAATCACTTCATTGACATGGCCTGTTTCCTTAAGATTACTAAAATATCCTTCAACACAGTTGAAAAGGAACCGAATAATAATCAAGTTCTATATTTAATACGAGAGAAGTATGAAAAAGAAGTCAATTTTGAGTAAATACTTTCCTATGAAAGAAGTATGAGAGAAATCAAAGAAAAAGAAAAGACATGCCAAACTGACTCTGCATATCATGTTAGTATCGTTGGATAAAAGGCATATCTAACAAACGAGTTTAGTGTAAGTACTGAAGTACATTGTCTCTTTAGCAAGTCTTGAAGTCTTAATAAAATGCACCGGACCACTGGCTGCTCCATAGATTTGCTGGCCTGCACAAGGTTATCTCAATTTGATTAATAGTTTTAAATTTAAATCTTAAATATATAATTACATTAAATAGTTATAGACTATTTTTTATTATTTATAATAATCTTATTTCATCCAAATAGAATTGTTTTTGATAAAAAAAAAATACAGTGATCGATCCATAATTTTTTTTAAAGTCTTAATGCCTTTCCTATTGTCAATACCGACGGCTGAGTGATGCTCTCCTCATATCCAGCAAGTACCATCACCATCACATTCAACTGTTCACCAAAAAAAACCCATCACATTCAACTAAACAAACCAATTTGCAAAGTTTTCATTTTCTAGCGCCACAAGAAATTACTCAGAAAATTAACAATAGCTCCAGGCATATTTCGATATGATTCCGAGTAATACAAAAAATATGAATTTTGTAACTTTTCATTTAATCTAAACATTAAAAATTATCATTTTAAATCAATTTCAATCCTGACATAACTAAAATTTTGAATTTTAAACCGTAATTATTGCAAATCTATCAGTCAAATTAACTAAACCCAAATATTTAATTAATTAACACATTCATTAAATCATGGCAGATTTTGTACTAGTAATTTCACCCACACAAAAGATCATATTTCTTCTTATATGACACTAACCTGCGAGAAAAAATGTCGAATCTGATTGATTGTTCTTTGAAATTACGCTAGTTAAACATACAACTGATTCATGGAACCTTTGAATATTCTACCATTTGATCGAAAGCATTAATTACTCCCTCTAAAAAAATTGACAAGTTCAACATTTCTGATTCAAACAAACAGTAGTGATTTATTGCCGAAATGAACTTTTTCCTGATGTCAAATTAAGTGTCGGTAGCATCTTTCATTGAGAAGATCCTTCTTGTGCTAGGAAAGTCAACTTTCACAATAAAGATTGGGAAGACTTTTAGCCCACCAATGCATATATCAATCAAATTACAAGAGCAAGTGCAACCATTACACACACACACACAAGCTATAGAACCAAAAAAGAGAGGATGAAAGTTGAAGTAGAAATCATTTCTAGAGAAGACATTAGGCCTTCTTCTCCCACACCCTCTCACCTGAGAGTCTTCAATCTTTCCCTTTTGGATCACCTCATTCCATCACCATATGCTCCCATAATCCTATACTACACCTCACCCAACAGTGACAAAACTTGCTTCTCTGAAGTCCCCAAGAGGTTAGAATTGCTGAAAAAATCTTTATCGGAGACACTAACCCAATTCTATCCTCTTGGTGGCAAAATCAAAGAATTAGACTTTTCCATTGAGTGCAATGATGAAGGTGCCAATTTTGTGCAAGCCAAAGTGAAGTGTCCTCTTGATAAATTTCTAGTCCAACCTCAGTTGACCTTACTTCACAAGTTTCTTCCCACTGATCTTGTTTCTGAAGGATCAAATTCAGGAACCTATGTGACTAACATTCAGGTAAACATCTTTGAATGTGGAGGAATTGCCATTGGCTTGTGCATTTCTCATAGAATCCTAGATGGGGCTGCACTAAGCACCTTTATAAAAGGGTGGTCAGAAAGAGCCAAGGGTTTTAATTGTGACCAATTAACCAAACCAAACTTTATAGGATCTGCTCTCTTCCCCACAAACAACAATCCATGGCTTAGAGACTTATCAATGCGCATGTGGGGTTCTTTTTTCAAACAAGGCAAGTGGGTAACAAAGAGGTTTCTCTTTAGAAACTCAGATATAGCCAAACTCAAGGCTCAAACATTAGGGACAGCAACTTCCACACGTTTGGAGATAGTTTCTTCCATGTTGTGGAAGTCCCTCATGGGTGTGTCTAAAGTACGGTTTGGCACACAAAGGCCTTCTTTGGTGACTCATTTGGTGAACCTTAGGAGGAGAATGGATGAGGCTCTTTGTCCTCAACATGCAATGGGAAATCTTCTTTGGTTGGTGGCTGCGGAGAAAATGTGTGATGATCATGATGAGATGGGGTTGGAGGACTTGGTGGGGAAGTTGAGGAAATCAATATCACAAGTTGATGAAAAATTTGTTGAAGAATTGAGAGGTGATAAGGGAAGGTCAATTATGAAGGAGAGTCTTGGGGCAATAAGTGAGAAGGGATCAAAGGGTGAAGTAGTGGATTATGTTGGGTTTAGTAGTTGGTGCAATTTTGGGTATTATGAGGCTGATTTTGGGTGGGGAAAGCCCACTTGGGTGAGTGGTGTTGGTTCAATTGGTTCAGTTTCAATGTTTATGAATCTCATCATCCTAGTGGATACAAGGCTGGGAGATGGCATAGAAGCTTGGGTTACCTTGGATGAGGAGGACATGACTCATTTGGAAGCAAATACTGAACTCCTCACTTGTGCAACACTTGATCCAAGTCCTTTAACAATGAGTTGACTTGCATGATTATTAGAAGGGTAAATTTTCTTGACTCAAATTGATTTTGTTCCTTTCATTTTAAAAATGATAGTTTTAGTCTCCATATTTTTTTTCTTAAATTAATTTAGTAAATTGTGTTCCTTGTCTGATTAAAATGAAATATATATAGAGTCAGGAACACAATTTACTGGATTAAAAAAAATACAAAGATTAGAACTATCCTTTATAAAATGTATGGACTAAAATTAATTTTAACCAACTTGAAACACAATTTATCCTTATTATTATTAGCTCATGTCTATTTTAAGGTTACTCAAGTCCTTTCCGAATATGTTCTAATGCAGATATGAAGTTCGGATTAATGAAAGTAATACTTCTTGTGAAGTTAATAATTTATTTTCGTGAAAATAAATGGAAAAATTAATTAAATCCTTTTGCCTACTTGCCTATTTTTTCTGCTCACTTTTTTGAACTGTATGTCAGACCAACTAGCAAAGTCAATACAACTGATAGATAATTGGATTCTTTCAGTGTATTGGTCAGAGTTTGATTTATGACTATCTATACATTATCAAGATAAATAAAACACACTTTCTCTATGTTTACATCTTTAAAGGGTTCTTAATATTGCTTTTAAAAATACGAATCTTCAACTGTCTGCTAAAGAATATCCTTAATGCGCACACACACAAAAATAATCAATAAGTTTATACCTATTAACTCATACGATACTCTTCCTAAAAACAAAAACATTAAAAAAAACTCATACAATACTCTTAGTGTGTATCTTAATGATGCATTTAAATTTTTTAGACAATTCAATTGTTTTTATTTGTTTTGTCTTTATCTGTAAACCTTCATATTTAGAGAGAATAATTAATTTTCTTTCATGCATAAAGTTCCGCATTTGAATAAAAAGATTAAATTTCATTAATAACAATAATAATTTTGATAACCTTTTTTTTGTATAGATATTAGATAATTTTGATAACCTATGTATGCCTTCTTGTTTTTTTTTTCTTTTCTGAATACCTATGTAGCCTTCTTATGTCACCATGCATAAATAAAAATATATGTCAGAGGTCAATTTTAAAATGTACTTTTTATTACTATTTTGTATTAATAATTTCAGAGGTCAATTTTTTCATAAATTGTGAATTGAAGTTTTGTTTAAATAAAGAAACAAAACAAACCTAAATAAATAAATCACAAGCTATAAAGAAGATAATTATTTTTGTGCAATTGTATAAATACAAGTGATATGTAATGAAATTATTTGAATATACAGCTAGGTTAAATACTTAAAAGAAAAGTTGTCATCCATAGTATCAACTCAGACTAAAACAAGATTTGCCTATTTGTATATTAAGATATTTACTCCCCAAATTGTATATCTTAATTTGTAAGATAAAAATTGATAATTTAGACCGTAGTGTTGAATTTTGTGACATTTTGACCGTGACAAGCATCTCCCATCGTAATCTTTTGGTTAAAGATAGTACACATTTTAAGGAAAATACTACTATACTAGTTTAGACTTCTAGCCCTCATCTTTGTTTACACTAGCCGCCAAGAAATCCTCAAAGTAAATCATTATATATAGAAGAAGAAAATACATATAGCAAACGATTGAGTTAAGAATTATCAATTGTTGTGTAGGACCTCTAACTACAATTCAACAAGTTCATCTTCCTTGCATTCCCCCACATCAATCACCATAGTTCCTTGCTTCTTTGTACGTCGAACCCTACAACAATTTCTTCTTGGAGCCTGCTCAAACCAACAAAAATCAAATCCACCACATTAAGCAAATATAGAAATATTAACAACTCACCCTTTTTTTTATTTAGGGGATTAACAACTTAGCCTATTTTCCACATTCTCTTCTAATAGATGAAATTAAAGATGCAAGTCTCGTTCTCAAATTAGTTCCATGTGAATTTCAACAAATAAAAGATGTTTTGTTAACACTACTCATAGTCAAATATGCGTACGTGTGTATGTATAAACATTAAAAGAGCCATTCATTTTTATTAGAGAAATGTGAAGTTTGAAGTTACCTTGTCCCACAAATGCGGGTCGGGTTTCTTATAAACATGCACCACTTTGATTTGGGTTGGATCCTCCATTTTCCAATTGCATTCCGGGTTTTGCTGAACCCGTACATATTGACTTGCAGTTTCATTAGCACCCTCATCATACACTGCCCTAGACAAGTAATAAACAAACGGTTTCTGACAAACATGGCGGCTGACCGGCCGCGTGTTGAACGGATACGCTGTGTAATCCGCCCGCTTGTACCAGTTCAGGAATGTCCTTGCTGGCATCTCCATTTCCCGGGCTGAGAAGATGCCCCGGAAAATTTGAACCGCATAGCCCCATGAAACGGATATGGTCCAGGTCCGGGCTTTGTCATAGCAAATTGATTGTTGTATGAGCCCAGCCGGGTCCAACTTCATGGGCCGATTCAGACGCTTCAGGGCCTGTACCCGGCTCATGTTTGGAAATATGGGCTCTACCACGTCCAAGTGATGGAGGGATACCAGTGGTGTAACTGGATGGGCCGCAAGAAGCCCAAAGAGGTTGCCGTACACGTCAAACTATTCAATGTAAAACAGAGCAAAGCAATGTCAAATGTTGGGAAAAATTAAACAAGATAAATGTTCTGCAAATAGTACTACTCTGTCTCAAAACATTCTAATGTAGGATTTGGATTCTCGATTAATTTTTTCCTAAAACCTAACAATTTATGCTTTTAAAGAGTGTAAAAATACTGCAAGAGTTACGAATTTGGTTTTTCCTAGATAATGTCATGTTCGAATTTTGTGTATGTTAAATTACTTAGTCCATAAGCTACTTTGGATATTCCTTAGAGCATTTCTTTTAATTGTGACCTTAAATTATAGAAAGTAAATTCTGTATTAGTTTGACAATTTAAAACCTTAAAAAAATGACCATTTATAATAGCTTTAAATTTTTTAGGGATTTGGTTAAAAGTAATTACATAATCTAAAATACAATTAGAAAAATAAAAACCTACATAAAAAATTCTCAAATAGTTCAAGGAACAAATAAATGATTTAACCTAAAAACAAGTATTGAAAAAACTTTACCCTCTTAAATGAATTCACCCAACTTGACTTGAATTAATCAATATCCAAAGTACTAGCTTCGCTACCTATGATCCAATACAGAAAAAGAGAAAAAATACATGTTCATCTGTATAAGACTACTCAATATTTTATTTTCAACCTGTACAGTTAGAGAAAAAAAATGGAAATCCTAATGTGTATGTTTTTTTTTTTTATCAATAAGAATAAAAGACAAATGTCAAATGACTCTGGCATCCAATCATTCAATCAACTGAACTAAATCCCTTTACAGTCGCATGCATGTTTAACCAATCAACACACAAGAGGAAGTGAAGAACTTGGTAGAGCAAGAAATCACATGTTAGCTTTGGCCTCACAACGCGTTTTTAATTATGTACTGTAACCAGTTTTACAAATTGATGAAACAATAATTTATGTAGGTGAAGTAGGAACTGGGAAGGGTCTTATTTATCCTACCGACAGTGGACAATAGTTTACCAACCAAGGAGCAGATTGTGGCATATGGTTTCATCGTGGAGACTGCGACGTGTCTCGTTGTGTGTGACCCAACTTTATTTTCTTAATATTTATGTCTCCTAAGTCCTAACTTAGAATGTAAGTGGGGTCCCTTAAACTGCCCCTTAGTCACCACGCCACAACAAAATTAGCATTGTGTGACACGTGGATGCTTGCACCATAGATATTCCCCAACAACATGAGCTTTCTTATCATTTTATGGAGTATCAAATATAGTAAAATGTAAATGAGAAAAAGAGTTAAAACGCAAAAATTGAGACAAGGAAAGAAAATGAAAGGAAGCAAAAATCAACAACTTAGTATAAAATTGACCTTTTGAGTTGGTGGTCAGAGCTGGAACCGGTGAAGAGGATAAAATTGACCTTTTGAGTTGGTGGTCAGAGCTGGAACCGGTGAAGAGGTGGTCTTGCTGTTTAATGGTTTAGGTTTGAAAAAGGAAGTCATGTGAGACCATATATGATTTCGAAGATGACCCTGGTGTAAAATGAATCTAATTGATCTTTAACTTAGTGGTACCAAATAAATTGACAATTTAATTAAATTTGTCCTACCTTTCTGTCAGTGTCGACTTTAAAATCCAATTACATTAGGTAAGTAGCAATAAATGGTGTCCACTTATGCACCCAAAAAATGACCGAGGAAAAAAGTTAGATTAAATGTATACTATCTATGTTTTGGCATCTACTTATCTAAAGGTTGTGTATTTTTCTGCTTTTGCATCTAATGACTGTGTCTTTTTCTGATTTTGCATCTTACAGTTAGGCGCCATGATATCTATGGCCAGGTAGCAATCTTTGTTTTTTTTTTTTTATAAGAGGTAGCTATCTCTGTTGATATGAACAACAAATTATCATGTACTCCTACCTCTCAGATTTTTCCACGTTAGAGAGATTATCCTAAGAAAGTTCATTTAATTAATATAAAAAAATCTTTAAAAATGGACAGAACTTTTAGGGAGTTAATAAAGAGAAAGCGAAATTTTCAAAGGCCTATAACAATAACATACCGTATAAAACTTTTAAGAGTTTACACAGATAGAAAATTAAACTCTAAAAAGAAAATTAAATTTAAAAAAATATGGTCTCATAAAATTTTATATAATCTCACATATTTAACGTCTCTGTACATATTTTTCTTAATATAACCTCCTGATGTAAAAAAATAAAAAAAATAAAAAAATTAAGCTCAACCTAATAAAATTTGTCTAATTTTAGTTATCCCATGTGAACCAAAAAACCATCCAACTTCTCAGTTCTCACTAACCCACTTTCTCCGCCACTTCCAATAATTAACTTTCTCCATTACAATCATACCATTCATATTGGTTGACTAAGTCAATATGTGAAGTCACAGACTGTTAATTTCTTTTGTCATATGTCTTTCCATTTTCTATCTATTTTCACCCTTCCCCCTATTTCCCTATAGTTTTCCTAGGAACCAAACAGTAACACAGGTGTCACAAACCAAACAATAACAGTATCACAAATCACAAAGAAAAAAGCAATGAAAAAAATCAACAAAAATTACAAAGTACTAACCTGATGGAACCCTTTTTCCTTGGTGAGTGGAACTCCCAATTCTGCCATACAAGCCTGAATCCTATCATCAGAGCCATACAACCCTGGATACCTCTGAATGCACCTATCTTGCATCTTCTCCAATGCCACAGCCAAGGGATAACTAATTGCAAAACCACCACCCCCATAAGCCATGTTATAAGAAAAATAAATGTTTTGCAAGTGACTCTCTGAGGAACTCCCAATGTAATAAAACTGATTGTGGTCATATTTCTGCAACACTTTCACCAAATTCTCTGCCACAAAAACCGTGTCATCATCCCCCATCACAAACCACCTCACACCCTCCATCCCAAGCCTGAGTGTCTCAGACACTATGCGTGAGATTCTAATAGCTGATCTATGACCCTTTTGGTTCTTATACTTGAACCTTGAAGTATCACTAGAGATCCTCAATGGGGGCAAGAAGTCCTCATTTTGAGCTTCAGTTTTGACCTTTTGCTCCAACCACACAACCCCTCGCATCTCATTAGGCCTCCACCATAGCTTGATGTACTCTTTTCTCTGCTTCCAAAGCTTTGCTGAGGCTCCTATGCCAAAGACTATGTGGGAAATGTTGGTGAGTTCTTCAAAGGGGGGTGTGGACTCTTCTTCAGATGGGGTGTTGAAAGAAATATGATGAGTGATGGTGGGATTGTGAGGGGTTTGATCACAATCATAAGAGTGGCTAACGAATCTTAGGGAGTAGAAGAGGTAGGAGATGGAGATTAAGAGGAAGAAGAAAGCCATTAGCTTTGAGAAGCTCCATGAAGAGTAGAGATGGTCTTGGTCTTTGAAATTGTTCTTCATGGTGGACATGGTAAATTAATTTTCAAAGTGTTTAATTAATTAGCACAAAAAGATGATGAATCGAAGCCCCAAAAGGCTTGATCATAGCTTGATTGCACTACTTCATCAAGGAGATGGGGGAGGAGAGAGAGAAAGAGTGAGAGAAGGGGAAGATTATAGATTTGGTAAAGTTTTGAGCTTTGCACATAGTTCCACCGAAAAGGGTGTCTGATATCTATATATGGGACACAAAACTAAAGACACTCTTTGAACTTAACAATAGATCTTTAAATTGAACAAGCCATTAGGGACGTTTAAATGTATGCTTATGCTGATTGCTAAGGGCAATTTTGCATTCTGCTGATTCCTTTTGATTTATGCAAATACAGAATTATGTATTTATCAAATAATTAAGAAACATTTAATTTATATATTCTAAAATAAATACTATTTTAAAAATCAATAAATTTATTAAATAACTAAGGGAAATAGAGATACTTCGTGCTTCTTAACATACTTTTTAAAATAAAACGTAAAATAAAAAGAGAGAGGAAGTTTAATAAAAAAATAAAATATGAAGTTAAAGGTTAAAACTTCAATTATGATACAAGGAGAATAAAATCAATTATCAAGCGCAATTAAAGAATAAAAATATTCAAAGAAAAATAAAATCCATAAGAGTCTTTTAATTCTTTATATGTTGTAATGTTATAGATTATAAATAATGAATTCAATTTATACATATTATCAGTCTAAGTTTTTACACATATATCTAATAGTTAAATTTGACATAAAACAAATTGTCTACCATAAATAAGATTTATACATATTATCAATCTAAGTTTACACATATATCTAAGTTTACAAAAACTGTCTTATTCAACTGAAGTAAAATTGTCTGCCATAAAACAAAATTATAATCTCAGGCACACAAAAAAAAACAATAAAATGGCATCATTTGACATATCATACTAATAAATAAGATAATGCGGCAATAAAGAGAATTTCTTTTAAATGTCTACATAAAAAAATGAGAAAAAAAATATATGAAATGATTATGTAATCACTCAAAAGTTCAATTTAATTAGTTGAATATGATTCATAAATTATTGTAATTCTCAAGAATTTGTTTTTGACTATTATTAATAAAAAAAAATTATACTACAAGTCATATAAATTAATTTCTTTAATAATTTGTGATCAATTATTAGCGTAAAATCATACATTTTAATTGAATATTTATTTTCACTTCTTACCACTGTGTCTTTAGCTGTTTACATGTGTCCACGCACAAAATCAGCAACTAAAGGATAAACCAAATAAGAACTTAGGGAAGACAGGTGTATCTTGTTTTCCTCTATTCCAACCTTAACAGAAACAAGGACAATATATAGCATGTTTGGATACTCTTTAAAAAATCATGATGATTATCTCAAAATTCATACTATCATTATGATTTTTCAAAACAATTATATGTTGTTTCAGATTCACAGTGATCTAATAACTGATTTTGGTTATCTCAGTGTCACCCCAAACATGCTAATAACCTTTACATACACGATGTTTTTACCTATTAACGGAAACCATGATCATAATGCTCTCGGAGCGATACGAGAAACTTGAAAGAACTATCATGGAAAAAAAATGCTTTCACAACTTGTTGCTATAAAGATAAAAGGTTTGAGATGCATTTATCTGTGATTTTATAAATGCCAACAAGATTGCATTTAAGTATCTTTGGATACAAATAAAAAGTATTTTTTTAGAGCTTCTCTATTAAAAATATACAACATTTTTCAGTAAAAAAAAATCTAAATCACTTCTAGCCTTCTATTCACAAGATTTTTGAATCAAATCTCGAATCTATTACGGCAAGAAACAACTATTAATATGGCAAGTTTTTTTTTTTAATTAACTAGGCAAAAAGAGAGGCACTCTGGCTCTATATTTTTTAAATAAAATAAGAGGATTTTTTTAAAAACTCTTTTTAATTAGTTATTTAAATTTTTTAATAGTTTCTTACATTTTTTTGAATGTTATTTGAAGTTAATATTTTTAAAATATTAAATTTTAGTTTTTTATATTTTTTTTATCCTTAATATATTTATCAAATTTTTTATTTATATTTTTTAAAGAAATCATAATTTATTATTTTTTAATCATTTTATATTTTTCAACTATTTTAATAAGTAATTTTATCAAAAACTTATAATTTAATAAATTTATTTTTAAGCTTTCAACTAACTTTTAAATTAATTTTACTAAATATAATTTTCTGAGAAGCTAATTCTTCTTAATTTTCTATAAACATCTATGAATTATTTATATAGTAAGTTTGAATGTCTAAATTAAAAAGTTGTCAAAGTTAGAAGATATTCCAAATTGGATCTTAAAAGCTAGGGATTATCAAGGAACAAATTGGGATAAATTTTATTTATTTTTAACCTGACGCCTAGATTTTGATCACTCTATTTTTTGAACTTTTTTTAGGTAATTTTTTTAGATTTTAACTTGTCCTAAAACTTGAATAAACTAGATAATTAACCAGAAAAAGTAAGGCCGAGTCTTTTTTTGGTACACTAACAAAATATGTTAATCTTAAAATAAAAAAATTTAAAATTTTCTCTTCAAATTTTAAACTATTTTATCCTCCCTAATTTTCTATTTTCCTCTAAACTGTTGATTAAGTGATTACTATTACTTGTACCCATATCATGTCAGAAAAATAAAAAACTGCGTGAGTTACACTTACATCTTAGTATGGATTTTTTTTCTTCATTTATTAATTTATTGGGCAAGAAATAGAAAATTCTGTTCATCCCAAAACACTGATGACTTTGGTAAGTTTGGTTACTTCCGTTTCCGTTCGGGAAAATCGGTTCAACAACACGAAAGGAATGTGAGTAAGACCTTATCATCCTCTCCATCTCACTATTTTCATTTTTCACTCTGCTTTCTGCTCACAAACACACGATGCTTGGGTTTTATCGATTATTCTGAATTGTTCATTCTAATTTTTAATTTAATCTAAGTATGTTGTGATTGCATTGTGATTATTGTTTTGGAATTCGCAGATTGTCGATTTACTATACTTGATTGAAATCGTATCATACGATGTCGTAGCTCTTTTCTTTTTCAAATTCTGAGTTGTTAGTGAGTGTGCCCAGCAATGGCAGCTGTTAGGTCTTCCTCTGTAAGACGGTTGGGGAGCACAATTAAGGGTTCTTTTAGTATGGAATTAGTTCACCATAGTATGTGTATGAATCTTGCAAGGTTTCCGAGTGATTCGTTTAATGATCCTTATTACAAAAGAGAGTTACAGTTTTCTAAGAATCAGTTTAGTAATTTGGCTTCTGAATCCCTTGGAAGTAGTCATCACTTTGGTACTAGAGCCAATGTATTGGTTAAACCAACGTTCTCTGGTTATTGTTTTTGGAGTTCCCTTCCTTTTGCTTCCATGAGCAACCACGTTTTGAATCGTCGAATGTATTCATCGTCGTCGGTGGGTGACAAAGGAAGTAGAGATGGTGGTACAGAAGTTTCTGCTGGTTCTGGTGCGAGTGATATGAATACTGGTGGTGATTCTGTTGTTGGGGGTGATTGGGCTGAGAGGATTAAAGATGCTTGGAAGAGTGTGGCAGAGGCAGCATCATATGCTGGAGATAAGGTTAAAGAAACTTCTGATGATCTCACTCCATATGCTCAGCAGTTGCTTGATTCACACCCGTATCTTGACAAGGTGGTTATTCCAGTTGGTGGTACTTTAACTGCTACCATAATAGCTTGGTTCTTGCTGCCTAGGATTTTGAGGAAATTTCACAAATATGCAATGCAAGGTCCTGTTTCTCTATTGCCAGCAAGCGTGGCTGGGGAGCCAGTTCCTTATGAGAAAAGCTTTTGGGGTGCTATGGAGGATCCAGTGCGATATTTAGTTACCTTCATTGCATTCTCACAAATGTTAGTGGGTTATATACACTTGGTCAATTTTTTTTTTTTAAAATGTGTCATTTTGTTTGCTTTATGTGCAGTTATATGACAGCTGACTTTGATTTCCAGTGGTGTTATGGTGGCTCCAACAACTATAACCTCACAATATCTTGCTCCCGTTTGGAGGGGTGCAGTGATTGTTTCATTTGTATGGTTTTTGCATAGATGGAAAACAAATGTTTTTGCACGGTCATTGTCTAGTCAAAGTTTACTTGGGCTTGATAGGGAGAAAGTGTTTGCTCTAGACAAAATCTCATCTATTGGTCTATTTGTGATTGGGATAATGGCTTTGGCTGAGGCTTGTGGTGTGGCCGTGCAATCTATTGTGACTGTTGGTGGTATAGGAGGTGAGTATTAAATTTAATTGAATTTAGTTTAATTTTAGATTCTTAATTTTTTTAGCATCTCTCTTTTTCCTATATCTTTGGTTTTCTTTAATGTTGTTGGAGGCAGGAAAACTCTTGTTTAGATTTAGGTTTAAGGAAAGAAAAGTTCCTTATAGGTATATTAATTTGGTTGAAAGTTGACACCATCAGCACTATAGGGATCAAATTTGACAAAATAAGTTAAATTGGTTTATAATACTTTGGTTCATACTGTTTTTGCAGATTTTATTGGTATATGTAAGCCAACTGAAAGGATTGGTTGGGGTTGTGTTAATGGTGCTTTGTGTTTGCAAAATGGTTCAAAAGTGAGAGGAAGCACTGCATAAGTTGGTTTTATAAAAATAAATTGTATAACTAGGAAGTACAAATGCCTTGATCTCTAAAGAGACTGCAAGTTCTAAGGATTCGGCTCCTCCAAAGTGAGAGGAGTGCATTTTAGCAAAATAACAGTTGAGATTCTAACTAATTTTAAAGTTTCTTATACATGTACTTGATTTTATCACAATCCTCAACCAATAGTTATACAGTTGAGATTCTAACTGATTTTCTTTTTTCTATCTATAGTTGTAACTTGTAAGTGCACTTTATCTTTTAAAATTTAGAGTACACCCATTCACTTAGAGGAGTTGGATACTTGGATCCTACTTCTAGTTGTAAAAGCAAAGTATAAGATCAATAGTAAGAAAAAGAAAGGAATAGAATACACACATGCACATATAGTATTTTCTTGTCTTCCATTTAGTGGAAACATCTGCTATCCTTAATCCCTACCTGTCAATCCTGCTTATTGCTTAAGAGTCTTATACTAAAACATGTCAAGATCTCTATATTAATTTCTTTATTCATTTGATAAATGTTTTATTATGTTGTTTTTCCATTCCTTAATAAGTTCCACTCTTTTTTTTCTACCACTAAAATAAGGAATGCAAGATTTCATGTTTCTATCTTTCTTATGCAGGTGTGGCTACTGCTTTTGCTACCAAGGACATTCTTGGCAATGTGTTCAGTGGTTTATCTATGCAGTTTTCAAAGCCCTTTTCAATTGGAGATACAATAAAAGTATGTTAATTTAGTAGGTGCACATTAATGATTGGTCCTTTTTATGGTAAAAGTTGTTTTCTGAACCATGGTCTTGCACTCTGGCTATCTGTTATGAATTTTAATGCCCTCTTTAGGTGGGGAATGATAGTCTTCTTACTACTTGCACATTATTAGGTAATAATAATATTATAGTCATTCATTACTTGTGTTTTTTTCAAATGGCCCAATATGTAGCGCATATACAGATGTAGTTTGTACATCCAGGGCTAGAATTAGGGTTGAAACATTTGAGGGCCTAAAAAAAATAAAACCAAGGGAGGGTTTTTGAGAAAAAATAAAATGAATTTGCAGGGCGTAATATATTTTTCATGAAATTTTTGGTGAAATTCAATGAGCATTTCACAAAATTTGGAAATCTTGAAGGGTTCCATGCATCAATGTAGGTCTTCCCATGGTTACATCTCATGTTTCTTAAATGTGTCTGAGAAATTGTAAAAATTGCAGGCTGGCTCGATAGAGGGTCAAGTTGTGGAAATGGGTCTTACTAGCACGTCATTGCTGAGTTCAGAGAAGTTCCCAGTCATTGTGCCAAACTCATTTTTTTCTAGCCAGGTGGGTCCTGTGATTTAGAATTAGTGGAGCCTATTTTATTGTTTCTTTCTCTAAATGCATCTATGCAGTGACTTCAAAGAAAGCCAAGTCTGTTCTGAACACTTGAAATTACTAATCAATGATCTTTATCTTTGGCACTCATACATCATGCAAAGATATGCAACTTGTTGAAAAATTCTCATTTGTTGTTTGACTTTCCAAGCAGTAGTTTGAGCAGGCTTCTTATTGAATAAATTTATATATAATTCTATTGTCTTCTATCCTGTATTTGTGTTTGGCAGATTGCAGTGATCTTTTTGCTCCTTGGTGTAGTTTAGATCATAATCTTTTTGCAAGGGAAAAGATAAATATGAATACATCAGTGAAGAAGAAAATGCTGACATGTGGAGATATTTCAAACCATTTGTGGTCTTTTTCTTATCATAAAAGGGAACGGGGGACATGATTTTTTCCCATTATTCTCTAGTTCAAATTTGGAGTTTACATTTGTCCAACCATTCTTTTCATCAGTTTTTAAACTGAGGCTAAGATATCTGATTAAATTACTTGATTGCACCTATATTTTTAATTTTTATAATTCCCTTTGCCATTTGGGGTTGAATTTTTGTACTAGGAAACTTCTCCGGAGGATATGTAAAGTTTGAAGGTTGCACCTCACATACATGTCTGCCCACACACGACTGATACAAAAGCTATTGCCGTGATTCTATAAATGTTTCTTGCTTAAGCTTTTGATGTTGTGACTATAATCTATTTTCTGTCTCAGCCATTGGTGTGATAACCCTCTTTTCATGCTAACTTTTTAGGTTATTGTGAACAAGTCCCGTGCTGAATATCGCGCCATTATTACTAAAATTCCACTGCAAACTGAGGATTTAAGTAAGATTCCCCAGATATCAGATGATGTAAAAAGCATGCTCAGATCAAATGCAAATGTTTTCTTAGGGAAAGATGTTCCCTACTGTTTCTTATCCCGTATAGAAAGTTCATATGCAGAATTGACTCTTGGATACAACCTCAAACATATGGTACCTCGCCCATCTGAATCCCTGTGTTAGATAATCCTTTATTACTGTGATACACCTTCTTACTTAAATTTCGCCATATTTGCATGTACATCTTTTTATATCTCATGTTTATCTTGTTTTTCTGCTATTTACAGCGCAAAGATGAATTATACTCTGCAGAACAAGATATTCTCTTGCAGGCAGTTCAAATCATTAAGAATCATGGGGTTGCTCTTGGCAGCACATGGCAAGACACGTCTTCTAAATGATGTGCTCTGCTTGATGACAATTTTGGATTGCAAATATTGTGAGCTTTAGGTGTGTTTGGTTTGTATTTTCATTTTCTGTTTTCATTTCCTGAAAATTGTTTTCATTTTCAAAAGATTAGAATTTTGAAAACATGTTTGGTTTGACTTCTTGTTTTCTGTTTTCAAGAAATAAAAACACTGAAAATTTATGATATATTGACTTCTTGTCTTTTTTGTATTTTTAGATTTGTTTAAAATTACATTCCTTGTCATCGCATTTTCATTTTATCCAAAACGAATTCAACTGAAAACGAGATTTTATTGTTTTCATTTTCTGGTTGTTTCCTGTTTTCATTTTTACTGAAAATATTTTTAAAAATTCAACCAAACACATTTTCATCACCATTTTCTGTTTTCTGAGAAAATAAAAACAGAAAACAGTCAAACCAAACACCCATTTAGCTTTTACTAATACAATGTCCCTAGGGATATTAATTTGTCATTGGTTCACAGTCACCCTGAAAATAGTTTTCTAGCACTAGTTTGGCCTGTGTAGTTGGTATTAGTTTTGATTTACTAAAAGAATATAAAAAATTTACATTATGAGTGAATTGTGGCATTATCCATTTATGAATTTCCTATTTTTTTTAAGGCAAAAAAACTTTGTTACTATATATAATATGATATTTTCTCTCTCTCTTTCTTAATGGCAGCGGGTCAGTGCACAAGGCTCACTTTCCTATTTTTGTATTATTGTGCATTTTGGAAACTTAATACTGTGCCAATGATTTTGTTGAACCAAGCTCACACGTGTAAGAGGATTTAGTTTCTTAAACTTTCAAGCCAGTTGGTCCTCAGTAAGTATCATATCAAAGCATTTAGGATCAAGAGATAAGTTAAGATCAATATATTTAAAATGAAAATAACAGAAGAAAAACTAGCTCCCCTGCAACTAGCCAATTCCATAATACTGTACATTTTAATAAATGATTGTTCAAATTGTTAAAACAGAACAGTACCCCACCTAGCATACGAATTTTTCAGAGAGATGTCTTATTGAATTCAAAAACAAGTGTTGACTTTGTAGCCTACAACGTGGTGATGGCTTATTGATTAGAAAAACCCTAAACACTGTCTGCACGTCCCTAAATAATAGGACTTTATTTAAACCCAAAAACACAAGAAACAGTACATAAAACCAAGTGACAATCATCAACTTCACATCTATTTCCACTTTCTAGCTTCCATTCTTAAGAAACTGAACAAACGCAGCTATGTAATGATCCTGGTGCAGCTTCAAGTTTCCCACAATTGCAGCAGCTTCTCCTGTATTAATTCTGAGCTTCTTACCTTCCTCCAAAACCATAGCTTGTCTAAGAGATTTGGCAATTTCGTTTCTAGTGAATGATCCATCTTCAGTCATTTTCACTTCAATGGCTAGACCCTTTTCAACCAAAAACCTTGCATTAAGAGGTTGATCTATATGAAGGGTAATACAACAAGGTTATGACCAAACTGCAGGGTTTCAATGACAGAACCCCAACCAGAGTGAAACAAAGAACCCCCAATAGATGGATGTGCCAATATTTCCTGTTGTGGTATCCACCCCATACAAACAACTCCTCTGTTAGATGTCCTTTCAATAAAACCAACTGGTAGAAAATCTTCATCATTGGTTGCCCAACTTGGTTTTCTCAGTCCCCATAAAAATGGCAATTGAGACTCCTCAATTCCATAAGCTATCTCAAAAACTTGGTCCTTGTTCAGCTTCAACTCACTGCCAAACCCCACAAATACAACAGATTTTGATGCTTGCTCATCAAGCCACTCAAATATCTTACCACTAGTACTCCCATCAATAATTTCTCTCTCTCTGTCTGCACTATCTGCAGGCAATATACCTATGGGAATCACAGGCTTCCCAACTAGTTTCTGGAATGCATTAAGATATTCTCCTTCAATCTCGTAGCAGCTACGAAATATTACAGCTTTAGAGGCACAACATACCGTGGCCATCCTTTCATAGTCACGCACCCCAGAAGCATTTACGTCGTTAGCACCAGCACAAAAAGGTATTGCCTCGTGTATTCGATAAGCCACTGAAGATGGAAATGTCACCCATTCTGGTGGCACTGTTAGACTTTCAGGAGTTACAGGAAATTTCCTCGTACTTGGTGCGAAAATATTCATTGAAGCAGCCGAGAAAACAGAATAGAAGATTAACTTAACCTGAAACTCTTGAGCAATGTCTACAATCCAGTGAGGACTAAAATCACAAATTATCCAATTTGGCAACTGATTGGCCACAAATTGCTTCACAGGATGTTGCAATTTATCATATGCCAACTTTAAGAACTCAATTTCTTCAGATGGAATGTCTACAGTGGCCTCAGCACCTTCTGGCAAGTGCTCTTTGTCTAATGATGGCAAAGGAAGTTGCACAAAATGAACCAAATGAGCTAAATTTGAAGGAATTTTGGGAAGCCTTTGAATGTTTTTGGGAGTGGATATGAAGGAGACATGAACACCAGCTTTGGCTAAGGCTATGGAAAGTTTGAAAAATGGTATTAAGTGGCCAAAGGCAGACCATGGAAGCATCACTACATGAATTTCATTCTCAGCCATTTCCTATACCTAGGTCTGCTTAATTGCTGCTTATGCTCTACCAAACATGAGAAAAAATCAACTCTACAATTATTTTATATCTCTTTCAGGGAATTAATTTTTTTTATCTAACATGCGTTACACCCGTACACATTTTTTTTATTTTATTGTCTAACCACCGACAAAATTGTGAGGTACTCGTTTTTAAGGGAATTATTTTTTTTATCCAACATGCGTTACAGGTAAGCATTTTTAAACACGACTTACCCCATTTTTTTGTAATAATTTAACATCAACCCCAAATGAAAAAATAAAATATAAAATTATCTCCTTTTGGTAAAAGTCCCATTTTTATTATTATTAAGTCTAAACCACTCACAAAATTGTGAGGAATCTCTTTGGGGAAATTAATTTTTTGTGAAATGATTTTATTTTTCTTTATCTCTCTTTCTTTTACATCATGCCACATAGGTGGTTCTTAGTTGATATACTGCTATGCTCCCATGTACGTGCATTTTTGGTACAAGAAGTACACTAATAAGGAGGTGTTTGCTTTGTGCAACCTGAACTCGTGCATGGCCCGAAATATTTGGTTAATTTATCTTATTATTTGTTCTTTGAACTTTGTTTATTTTAAACTTAATCCCATAAAGCTAATGCAAATTTTTCTTTTGGTCCATATCATTTTCTAATATGTGACAATAATGAAGAGTATTTATTTAGTGGATGGTAGAATGTTTTTGTGGTGTTGTTTCATCATTTGTAGTAGGGTGTGTATATAATTTGGTTCGAACCAATCGTTTGTGAACTTCACTGAATCAAATTGGTTTAGTTAAATAAAAATGAACTATTTTTTAAATCAGTTGGATTTGAACATAATTGGTTTTAAATAATCAGATTTGGTTTTTCTAATACTGGAACAATTTATTTTATAAAAAAAAAACAATTTGAATACCAGTTTGATTTTTAAAATTGATTTAAAACTTGTTTGAAACAATTTGGTTACAAACTGGCTTTAAAAACCAATTCTCAAATTTGATTTAAAAATCAAATTGTTTAAATTAGTTCGAAATTTGATTCGATTTTTTTACCGAATCAGTTTTTGTACACGCCTTTGAAGCCATGTAGTCTTGACCATATAAGTTAATGGTCCATGGAGAACGATGCATGCATGTAGCTCAAGCAACACAGCTTCAATCATGATGCAACATGCAAAAGCATGCATAAAGAGAAGGATCATGAAATTTACCGGTGAATTTGATGCTTTGTGGAATTTTCCTTAACACACATCTCACCTCTGAATTTTGTGCCCTCCTTCTCTTCTCCACTGCCTTCTTTGTTATACCTATCCTAATTTCTATACTATACTGTTATTTATATATATATATATATATATAAACCCGATGGATACGTAAAAAGAATGAATAATCAGAGTGTGTATATGCATGTTATATAACGTGAAAACGGGAGGGAAAGGAGGCTTGAGAGTAAATATCCTATTTTGTATTATTGTGCATTTTGGAAACTTAATAATGTGCCAATGTTTTTTTGTTGGACCAAGCTTACACGTGTAAGAGATTTAGTTTCTTAAATTTTCAAGCCAGTTGGTCCCTAGTAAGTAATAAGTATCATGTCAAAGCATTGAGGATCAAGAGATAAGGAGTTAAGATCCACGTAAAATGAAAAAAAAGCTGGTTCATCCCTAGTAGCCATTTCAGTAATAATTAATAAATGATTGTTCAAATTGTTAAAAAGAATAGTATCAATCCAAGTACACGAATTTTTCAGAGAAAATGTCTTATTGAATTAAAAAATTAACAAGTGTTGGCTTTATAATCTACAAGCCACGTTTTACATGGCCTACTAAGTGGTGACTTATTGATAAGAAAACTTATATGCACACGTCCCTAAAGAATAGGATTTTATTCAAACGCAAATTACAACCAAGAAATGGTACATAAAAACCAAGTGACAGTCATCAATCCAACCCAAATTACTTTTGCGAACTTGTCAACGTACTACACATCTGTTTCCACTTTCCGGATTCCATTCTTAAGAAACTGAACAAATTCAGCAATGTAATGATCTTGGTGCAGCTTCAAGTTTCCTACAATTGCAGCAGCTTCTCCTGTATTAATTCTGATCTTCTTACCTTCCTCCAATACCATAGCTTGTCTAAGGGATGTGGCAATGTCATTTCTAGTGAATGATCCATCTTCATTCCTTTTCACTTCAATGGCTAGACCCTTTTCAACCAAAAACCTTGCATTAAGAGGTTGATCTATAATGAAGGGTAATACAACTAGGATATGACCAAATTGTAGGGTTTCAATGACAGAACCCCAACCAGAGTGAAACAAAGACCCTCCAATAGATGGATGTGCCAATATTTCTTGCTGTGGTATCCACCCCATACAAACAACTCCTCTGTTAGATGTCCTTTCAATAAAACCAAAAGGTAGAAAATCTTCATCATTGATTGCCCAACTTGGTTTTCTGAGTGCCCATATAAATGGCAATTCATACTCCTCAATTCCATAAGCTATCTCAAAAACTTGATCCTTGTTCAGCTTCAACTCACTGCCAAACCCCACAAATACAACAGATTTTGATGCTTGCTCATCAAGCCACTCAAATATCTTACCACTAGTTCTCCCATCAATAATTTCTCTCCCTCTTTCTTCACTATCTGCAGGCAATAAACCTATAGGAATCACAGGCTTCCCAACTAGCTTCTGGTATGCATTGAGATATTCTCCTTCAATCTCGTAGCAGCTACGAAAAATTACAGCTTCAGAGGCATTAAATACCTTGTGAAGCCTTTCAAAATCACTTACCCCAGAAGCATTTACCGGGTTGGCACCGGCACAAAGCGCTATTGCCTCGTGTATTCGATAAGCCACTGAAGATGGAAATGTCACCCATTCTGGTGGTGCTGTTAAACTTTCTGGAGACAAGGGAGTTTTCCTTGTACCTGGTGGTCCCCAAACTGTTAATGCAGGAGCAGATAAAACATTATAGAAGATCAACTTTACCTGAAACTCATGAACAATGTCTACTATCCAGTGAGGACTAAAATCACAAATTATCCAATTTGGCAACTGATTGGCCACAAATTGTTTGACAGCATGTTGCAATTTATCATATGCCAACTTTAAGTACTCAATTTTTTCAGATGGAATGTCTACAGTGGCCTCAGCACCTTCTGGCAAGTGCTCTTTGTCTAATGATGGCAAAGGAAATTGCACCAAATCAACCAAATGAGCTAAATTTGAAGGAATTTTGGGAAGCCTTTGAATGTTTTTGGGAGTGGATATAAAGGAGACATGAACACCAGCTTTGGCTAAGGCTATGGAAAGTTTGAAAAATGGTATTAAGTGGCCAAAGGCCGACCATGGAAGCATCACTACATGAATTGCATTCTCAGCCATTTCGGTCTGCTTAATTGCTGCATATGCTCTACCAAACATGAGAAAACATCAACTCTATAATTATTTTTATATCTCTTTGAGGGAATTAATTTTTTTTTTATCTAACATGCGTTACACGTACACATTTTTTTATTTTATTGTCTAACCACTGACAATTGTGAGGTACTCTTTTTTAGGGGAATTAATTTTTTTATCCAACATGCATTACAGGTACGCATTTTTATTATTATCCAAGTCTAACCACTGACAAAATTGTGAGGAATCTCTTTGGGGAAATTAATTTTTTGTGAAATGATATCATTTTTCTTTATTTCTCTTTCTTTTACATCATACCGCTTATTATGTATCTATATTATTAGTTTAAAAGTACTGACTTTGTATGCCATGATGACAATAGTCTCTTTTGCATTTGACACTGCAGACATATCAGCAGGAATTCCAAACTACTGACTTTTACAACAGTAGTTTGGAAATGATTGCTGCGTTATTTTTGCCTTCCATGCATGCTTTTTGGTTTTTAATGTTAAAATTGCACTTCTGTATTGGGTAAGATATTATCATCAGTTTTTTTTGGTAATAGTAGTCGTAGGTCATAATTTCTTCATCTTTAAAAGGTCATCACAGTGAATATTTCTGTACATGTCTTTTGTCTCCAATTGAATTCTGTTAGTGATGATTCAGTTATTTTCTAAGGGAGCTAGCTAGCGTTCAGTATATTTTTCATGCAATTTGCAAATTTACATGAATAATACCCCAAGTTATGAATGTTTTGTTTAGCAAAATTGGGACCCTAAAGCACCAGATTGATTTTCAGTTACATGTTTCCTTTATTTAGGTCTGTTGATAAGTTCGTTACTGCTTGCAACATGATTTTCATAGTTTAATTGTACTGTATATGAAGCTAATAGATTTTAAATGTGCAAAAAATATTTAGATTAAGGGCTTGTTTGGATGTAAGCTTCTCTAGAAGCACTTCTAGAAAAAAAAAAAAATGAGTTTTTCCATAAGCTAAAATGAATTTTTCATTAACTAACCATTAATTAATTTATAGATGTCATTTTTTTTTTCTTCTTATTTTCTTTTTTTAGAAGTGCTTTAAAAAAGCTTATCCAAACATACCCTAAGTATTTGACAATGACGTTTAACTGTGAAAACATTCTTAATTAAAAAGGAAGAGACATGCTGGATCCCTCCCCCATGAGCAAACCGGAAGCTTTTTTTTCTTTCTCAATTATAAAGTACATCAAAGACAGAACCAGTATCTAAGGTGAATTAAACCCCTAGCATCAGATATAACAGAAAAAATGTCAAGGCCTTGACATAAATGTCTGAATGTGATTAACAGTAGGAACGTAAGAGTGAAATTGTGAAACTCCATTGTGGAGCCATTTTGGAGTCAGATTCGCAAATGATGGTTGTGAACCCTTTATTCCAAGCTAAATAAAGACCGGGGCATGATGGAATATAGCTCAACTTTAAGGCTAGTTGAAATGCCACCAAAATCCATACCACCAGCGAGCCATTGACATTTATAATCATGGATTAGACCACTGAATTCAGTTCTACCAAAAGATTCAAGACAACTACTACTCATGTTGGTCTTAAGGGAATGAAAAGCCGAAGGGGACCATTGGTCTTGAACAGGAAGTCTTTCTTTATACACAGGACTCAAAGACAGGTAACAAGAGTTTAGAACAATCCACGTACCATGTTCAAGTAACTGAATTAGACCTCTTGATAAATAGGAAGTCAGGGACTAGTCTTTGAAACATAAACTTGAGAAAGACTTTCCAACAGGTCTTGATGTGAGTATACATAAGAAAGGTTATCCGGGCAGAATGTTGAAGACTTCATCATTTCAACCAGTACTAGCCAATTCAGTAATACGTTTACATTAATGATTGTTCATATTGTTAAAACAGAACAGTGCCACAAGGATTTTTCAGAGAAAATTTCTATTGAATTCAAAAACAAGCCATACATGATAGAAAACAGAAACAGTAAGAGAACCTTGTCTTACATGGCCTACAACATGGTGACTAATTCATAAGTAAAATCCTAACCCCTGTCGGCATAATTATCCTCAACAACTTCATATTTGTTTCCAGATTCCATCCTTAAGAAACAGAACAAATGCAACAATGTAATGATCCTGGTGCAGCTTCAAGTTTCCTACTATTGCAGCAGCTTCTCTTGTATTAATTCTGATCTTCTTTCCTTCCTCCAATACCATAGCTTGCCTAAGGGATGTGCCAATGTCATTTCTAGTGAATGACCCATCTTCATTTCTTCTGACTTCAATGGCTAGACCCTTATTCACCAAAAGCCTTGCATTAAGAGGTAGATCCGCGAGGAAAAGTAATACAACTAGGCTACGACCAAACTGAAGGGTTTCAATGACAGAACCCCAACCTGAGTGAAACAAAGACCCTCCAATAGATGGATGTGCCAATATTTCTTGTTGTGGTATCCATCCCATACAACAACTCCTCTGTTAGATGTTCTTTCAATAAAACCAACAGGTAGAGAATCTTGATCGTTGCTTGCCCAACTAGGTTTTCTGAGTGCCCATAAAAGTAGCAATTGAGACTCCTCAAGTCCATAAGCTATCTCAGAAACTTGATCCTTGCTCAGCTTGCACTCACTGCCAAACCCAACAAATACAACTGATTTTGATGCTTGCTTGTCAAGCCACTCAAATATCTTGTTCTTACCGCTACACTCATCAACAATTCCTCTCTCTCTCTCTCTCTCTCTCTCTCTCTCTCTCTCTCTCTCTGTGCCCTATCTACAGGCAATAAACCTATGGGAATCACAGGCTTCCCAACTAGTTTCTGAAATGCATTCAAATATTCTCCTCCAATCTCATAGCAGCTACGAAATAATATAGCTTCAGAGGCATTAAACACCCTGGCAAGCCTTTCTGAGTCACTTACCCTGGAAGCATTTACCGGAGTCACTTACCCATTCTGGTGGTGCTTTCCTTGTACCTGGTAGTCCCAAAAATGTTGCTGCATGAACAAATAAAACAGAAAAGAAGATCAACTTTACCTGAAACTCTAGCGCAATGTCTATTATCCAGTGAGGACTAAAATCACAAATTATGCAATCTGGTGACTGATTGGCCACAAATTGCTTCACAGAATGTTGCATCTGGTCATATGCAGCCTTTAAGTACTGAACTTTTTCAAATGGAATGTCTACAGTGGCCTCAGCACCTTCTGCCAAGAGCTCATTGTCTAATGATGGTAAAGGAAGTTGCACAAAATGAACCGAATGAGATAAAGTTGAAGGCATTTTGGGAAGCCTTTGAATCTTTTTGGGAGTGGATATGAAGGAGACATGAACACCAGCTTTGGCTAAGGCTATGGAAAGTTGGAAAAATGGCATCAAGTGGCCAAAAGCAGACCGTGGAAGCATCAATACATGAATTGCATTCTCTTTCTCAGCCATATTTATATCTGCTTGCTGCATTTTTTCTTCCAAACCCGAGACAATGTCAAGGAAAATATTTCTTTGACACAATCTACACCTACAATGAGATATATAAAAAATAGACAAAAAAGTGTTATTAAATATATATATATATATATATATATATATATATTGCACATTATAATTATTAAATATTATAGTATATATTTATTTTATTTATTATATCTATAAAAAAAATTAATTCATTCATAACACAATAAAGAGAAACACACAAAAAATTATCATGATTCATCTTAAACCTAGGACTACCTTGACAATCCACAAGTTTTTACTAACTTAATAAAGTTACAAGTATTTTTTTTAGCTTCTAACTCTTTTCGTTTTACCCCAAACTTAACTTAAACTCAAGTATTATTTGTTTTATCAAGTCATTGGTTAGTTCTAAATAAATCAATAAGATTTGTTGAAAGTTTGCATAATGACTAAATTTGTAATCGTCTTATAGACAAATATATCATTAAACACCTTTAGTATTTTTTGTCAAGTATTTTGAGAGTTTAGTATCTTTACAAGAATTTACAAAAGCATTACAAGAAAGAATGAAAGAGTTTGTTCAAATAGATGATTCATGTTTTATTTCTTCAAAGTTTCTTTTATATATAACCTTCATTTTCAAGTATATGTTATCTCATAGGATTCTTCACTTGCTCTTCATTTAAAGTCTAGAGCATGTCAGGACATTTAATGTTTGCATTTGATGTACATTTCTTCTTCATGCAAAGTTCATATTGATAGGCTAGTGTGTTTTGTACTTCAACAAAAGAGTCATTTATTTTACCATAGCAGCAATACCAAAACATGCCTTTTGATGAGGATCAATGCCTTTAAGCTGAGAAGAATGTTTTTTGCATTAATGAATCTCAAACACAAAGTATTAAATGAACGTCTTGTACTACTTGAATGTTACACCAAATCATTTTAGGAGTGCATCATTTAAAAAATAAAAGGACACAGATATAGATTAGACACAGTTTTTATCATTTGTATTTGTTTACATCTAATTAAAATGATTAAGAATGTTAATTGTTCTTTAAGACATAAATAATTTTTTTGACTTAATAATTTTGATGAGTACTAAAAATATTTAGCTCAATTGGTTGAATAGAATGCATGAATTGTTGTAATTTTAAACCTCTCAATATTTATCTTTAATTCGTACGGATATAAAAAATATTGTTTAATGTGAATTTTATTTTTCTTGTTAATAGATAGAGTATTGTTATAAGATGTTAATAATTTTTTGATAAGTGGGAAAAAACAACAAGCAACATGACTAAGCAAAACTAGAGCCTAAGAAACAAGACGCCCATGGCATATGCGAGCAAACGCTTAGACAACTGAAATAGTAGGAACATAGAGGCCGGTCATTAGAAGCACCAAACTTAGCCATCAAATCCGCACAAGCGTTGCCCTCGTGGCAAATATGCTGAAGCTGAACATGCCAGAAAAGAATTCAAAAACTTCATTCAGAACAACAATATTACATTGTGATTGGGCCTCATATTTGTGATTTGTCATGCTCACTCACCTTCTTTTATTGCTTGATTGCTTCGCAGTTTTTCCAAATCTTCCAGATAGTCACCGAGCCCAATAGCTATTCTAAGATATGAGATGAAGCTACAGTTTTAATGTAAGTAACAATTTAATAGTTTTAAATAATTTTATATTTTTATCAATTAACAAATTTATTATAAATAATAAATTCATTAAAAATACTAATGACCCACGGGCCAATTTGACACAGTTTAGCTCAACTTTTTTTTTTTTTTTGTATAAAAAAAACTTAAAACGACACTGTTTAACTAAAACGCTGAAAAATTAAGAAAAATGAAAGGGAAGGGGAGCGACATGATTATCAAAAGAATGTGATAAAAATAGAAGATAAATAATTTAAAATAGAAGAAATAGAAAAGAAATAAAATGATATGTTATATTGATTAATTTAAGAGAAATACGTGAGAAATAAATTTTTTGTGTTAAAGAAAATTGAATTCTTTTTTTGCTAAAAATCAAATAAAAACGATTTTCTTTTTCCTAAAAATTGTTTTTTTTAGAAATGATATTTTTACTGTTTGTAAAGACTGAATTTACAAACTTGAGTCCCTTTGAAGTCGTTGATAGTTGATACTACTAAATAACCGACCCTCAATTCCGTCTGCTGCTGTACATGTTTCCGTCCGCGGAAACAAACACAGCCTGAAGACTGAACGCTGAAACACCAAACTCGAACCCTAGCCATCCGCCGCTGTCGGCGCCGTCGAACGCACCTCCGGCTGCTTGTAGAACCACCGCACGCACGCTCCTCGCCTTTGTCGCACGATCTGCGCCCTCGCACCAACCACGCCGCCGCACGCAGTCGCGTGGGAAGAAAGGTTCACCGTGCACCCCCTTCTTCTTGGACCTTTCTTTTGCTTCTGCCCGCAACAGTCTCTGCATCGAGTGTCTGGTATGTATTTTTGGTTGTGTTGTTAATCATCTCTGATTTAAAATTTAATTAATCTTACATTGATTTTTTTTTGGCTGATTGTAGTAAGAGAAAATTTGTAAATGTAGTGGGAGGGGGGGGGGGGGGGGGTAATGCTGTTAGATTGTAGGAATTGTTGTAACGGGCTAATCTTTTTATTGTTCTTCTGTCACGAAATGGCCTTGCAGTGGCTTATTAGTATATCTCTCTCTGTGGTTTGGGGTGAGGCTTTTGTTAGTATACATGCAAGGGAATAGTTTATTTACATATATACTGTGGTATTTGCCTTTAATCTAATGCTGGTACTTCTTGTGAAATGAGTATTAACAGTGAAATGAGCTAACTGTTTTGGACATATTCTGCTGAAACTTCTTTGTGTGTGTGTGTGTGTGTGCTATTGTGCATATTTTGAATTCTTAGTGACTAACTTTTTTTTTTTGTTTTTTATTGAGTTTGTTATTTGTTTAGTACTTGTTTTATTAGTTTAGAAACTCACGGACGAATGTCAATGGATTTAAATTTTAAGAATGAGCTTGTGCCTTGACTGGTTCAGTCACCGGTTCTGTTTTTAAAACTATGGATGCAACATTTGTATGCCACTATCGATTACCTAACCTAAGCTTCCCTGCAAAATCAGCCTTTGTTTTCTTCTGTCACTGCTCCAACCCTTAAACTTCTCATTCCATTGTTCTTTCTCCGCCGCTGGAAAACACCCAAGTTCTGGCAAGTTTCAACCTTCAAGTGCCCCCTGGTAGATTTGGTATCTCATCCTGTCGGTGTTCAAGTTCCCCCTCTTTGTTCTAGGTCTTAAAAAATCAGGGCCTTTTATTCTGTATTGTAAGGTAACTCTTATGCCACTGAGAAAGTTTTATTCTTGCTTTAAATTTAAGCACTTTTCAGTATTTGGGTTATTGATTGTTGGTATCATTTTGGGTTTTGTGATTCGAGCCTGTTTTCTGGGGGATGGTTTGGTTTATCTTTTGTTGCTTTGGGAATCTCCCATATTCTTATTTGTTGAGTGTTTGGGGGTTGCTTCCATGTTTAATTTACATGCAATGGTAGTTTCTTGTAATGTTTGCATTTGATATTTTGATGTATCATTATTTTGTTATTATGTATTGACGAGCTTTTGCTAGCCATGATCTGGTTTTGTGGTTTTCTTTTGGCATCATTTCTAAATGGTTGAGTACCCTCTAGGTAGTTACTTGGTGGCTGGTTGAACTTGAAACAGTAGCAATATGCTTCAAATTGTATTTCCTTTGTGGTTAATTTTTATGAAGATGGTACTTTGATTAATTAATCTTTCTTTTACTCCTCCTAGTTTTCACTATCAAACTTTTTCAGGGATCTTGTTTTGTTTGTATTTTTTTGCTTAGCAAACAATGCTAATTGGTGACAAAATGTCTGAAAATGTGATGCAGTTTTGGGTTTTAGGGAGGAGTCCATGGAGACACAATCAGATGGTAATGAGGACACCATAGCTGCCATTAAAGATATGAGGCAGCAGCTTGAAGCTCGCATAGAGTCGCAACACAAGGCTCACATGGAGATGCTTGCTTCTATGCAAACTGTAATACCTAATCTTGTTTCATCGCTTGACCTTTCTCTGAAGGTTGTGTCTTCTTTCAATCATCGTCCTTTTGCTCCTACACCTTCTCTGCCTCAGCCTGATCCAAAATTGAATCCCAGAAAACTGGTTGAACTAACTCATCGTTCCAATGCTGAAACCTTCACTGATGGCTCTATTGAGGCAGACTTGACAAATCCCAAGAATCAAAAACCCAAAACATCTATGGATTCAAACTCAGCATGTCAAGTAGATTCTGAGAAGGTTAGTCCATTAGCGGTGGTTCGATCAATGGTCGCTGTTTGTTTATTAGGGCGAGTACCCTTCTCACCAATTGATTCTTCCACCGTGTCAAGGAAATTGGAAAATGATCAGACGGTCACACCAACAGAGAAGGCTGCACTTCAGGAACTTGGAGGGGATTCAGGGGCAACACTTGCAGTGGAGATAGCTTTAAGGGCAATGGCAGATGATAATGGTGGTGTTGAAGTGGAGGAGTTTGTGGTGAGTGGCAAGGCAAGAATTATGGTTTTAAATATAGACCGGACTAGGATTCTGAGAGAATTGCCAGAAAGTGTGCAGTATCAGCAACTTGAATCAAGTTCTGGAGATGGGAATGCAAATCAAAATCAAGTTCAGCAAATCACTCATAGTGGTCCTAATGTGAATGGTAGTTTGCTTGGGATGGGAAGGCCAGTTCTGAGGCCAATGTCTGATATGTGGATACCCCATGGAGACCCCCATATGTCAGCATTGCAGCCAATGTTTTCAGGAGGACCAAGGGGAGCACCCAGACTAATGGGCATGATGGGGGCACATAGAGGTATAAGTATTCCTTCAATGCATAGACTCCCATTGGGGCCTAATGCACCAGGGAGTAGTCCTAATGCAATGCCACAAAAACCAAGAAGTTTTGATGATGATATGAAGGATCTTGAGGCATTGTTGAATAAGAAATCATTTAGGGAGATGCAAAAATCGAAAACTGGTGAGGAGCTTTTGGACCTAATTCACCGACCAACTGCAAAGGAAACTGCTGTAGCCGCTAAGGTTCAAAGTCATTGCCTACTTGGCGCTTTGATAAAATTTCCTTTGTGCTTGCCAGATTTTAGTGTAATTTTGTACACTTTAATCTAATCCAGCTTTTTTACAATGTATTGTTCAGTTCAAAACAAAAGGTGGTTCTCAGGTGAGGCAATACTGTGACTTACTGACAAAAGAGGATTGCCGACGTCAAACTGGTTCCTTTATAGCATGTGATAAGGTTAGTGACAAGGACAGTATTATACTGTTTTTTTATTTCTTGGATTTCATAACTCTTTCAATCTCTGTTTGTTTAAACTATTATGCTGATTATGTGGTTTTTTTAATGGAATTTAACCTTGAATATTGGTATTTACATTTTCTATTAGTCTTTCTTGACATGCATTAATGATCCTTTCCTTTGCAGGTTCATTTTAGAAGGATCATTGCTCCTCATACTGACATCAATTTAGGAGATTGTTCTTTTCTTGATACTTGCCGACACATGAAGGCATGAATTTTTACCTCTGACTCTATCTTATTTTGAAATGCTTTTCATTTTAGTAATGTTTATTATTAGTTTGAGTTGCATGATATTCTTTTTGTCCTTTGACAGACATGCAAGTATGTTCACTATGAGTATGACCCTACTCCTGATGTGTCTCCAACAATGATGGGCGCCCCTCCTCCTCCCAAACCGCTAAAGCCTCAGCGTGCTGAATATTGCTCTGAAGTAGAACTTGGTGAACCACAATGGATCAACTGTGATATACGTAACTTTAGAATGGACATTCTAGGTCAATTTGGAGTAATAATGGCAGATCCACCATGGGACATTCACATGGAACTGCCTTATGGAACAATGGCCGATGATGAAATGCGCAGTCTTAATGTCCCTGCTTTGCAAACTGATGGTCTTATTTTTCTATGGGTCACTGGACGTGCGATGGAACTTGGACGGGAATGGTATTGTATTTGTATTTGGTTATATGCTAATTGTATTTTTGATAAAAAAAATAATCTATTATCTGATTAGCATATAAGTCTTGCTTTTGTTAATATTCTGTATTTGGTTTCTATACCCATATGTTCCATCCAGCTTGGAACTTTGGGGATATAAACGTGTTGAGGAGATCATTTGGGTCAAAACAAATCAACTTCAGCGAATAATCAGAACTGGGCGTACAGGTCACTGGCTCAATCACAGTAAGGAACATTGTCTTGTTGGAATAAAGGGTGATCCTGAAGTAAACAGGAACATTGACACTGATGTTATTGTTGCTGAGGTCCGGGAAACAAGCCGCAAACCAGATGAGGTTTGCATAATATTCACCTAAGTCTTGATATTTCATTATGCCCCTAAACGCTTTGACTGAATTTATCTCAGAAAAAGGTGGTTAACAGTAGTCATGATGTTGTATCTATAATTTTCTATTTTGAAGGATATGTTTTGTTTGCAGTTATCAAGTTTCTTTTTATCCAAAAAATGTTGCTTGATATTATAATAGGCTTGACCAAGGCCCAATTTTTTTTTTATTAAAAGCCATCACATGCTATTTTTTCCCATTTCCTTTCCATGTTCCTCATTGTTATTAAGCTTGCACATTCACTGATCTTGGGATCTCTCAAAACCAGTCCGTCCCCATGTGTGAAGAGGAAATAGTTTAACTACACCTAATAATAATTTTATTTTACTATTCCTGTTATTAAAATTAAATAATTCACATGCTTAGCATTTATTCCTGCAGATGTATCCTATGCTGGAGAGGATAAGTCCAGGAACAAGAAAGCTAGAACTATTTGCTCGCATGCACAATACTCATGCAGGGTAGGTTTTCTTGACTGGTGTTTTTCCTTGAGTTTTTCTTTCATGGTATTCTTGAAATAGTTTGATAGAGATTAATGTAGTCTAAAAATGAAATTGTTTTTGATGCTTTGTAAGTGGAGTTTACATAATAATTTTCTACAAATTAAATGCTTTCTTCTCATGTGGTTTTGATTTCTTGGACTAAACCTTAACTGGTAGAACCATAGCAGTAGGCAAGTAGTTGTAGGTTTAGGGCCAAAAATTTATGTAGATAAAAAATCATAGGATGTTGGTGTTCTTCGTTATTGATTATGTTCATGTTTGTTCTGCACCAGATGGATGTCTCTTGGTAATCAATTGAGTGGTGTAAGGTTGGTGGATGAGGGGTTGCGGGCAAGGTTTAAGGCTGCTTATCCAGATGTGGAGGTGCAGCCAGCATCACCTCCCAGAGCTTCTGCTATGGAAGTAGACACTAGTGTTGCTGCTCACTCGAGGAGTCCATTTTCAGCCACAGAATCAAAGTCCACTTCAACACAGTTTGCGGAGCCTGCAGCAGCTCCAGAAACTGCCTTTGTTTCAGAGGATAAGCCATTGGCTATTGATGTGGACATTGGCTAAGTTTCCACTTTTGATCATGCTTGGTAGGAGCAATTCCTTGAAGCTGAAGGGGAAACAGCATTTTGACCTTTGTACTGTGTTAATTTGCAGTCTTTCACGTTTTTAGTTTGAGTAACAAGGTATCTGGGTAGAAATACTAAAATTAGGGAGGATGCTTTTGTAAATCAAATAATTGTGTAATAGTTGTTAGTAATGAGGAGTGTTGTAAAAGTCTCGTTTTGCTTGTACTTTACTACTGTTTTCTTTATTGTTCAAGCATCAATTTTGTTAATTTGTTACGTTGCTTGTGCAGTCTACTGATTTAGTAATCGCAGGAAAACCAAAGGAACAACACCAGATAGATTTACGTTTCCTTTTTACACCTCGCCGATTAGTGTGTTTGGATAATTTTTTGGTAAATTAATTTTGATTAAAACTAACTTTTTAAGTGAAGTAATTTATATTTAGATACATTATGGGTGATAGTGACACTGGCAAGTAGAGCCAAAAGCTTATTCCCTTTTCTTTTCCCTTCATTAATTTGCACTCATCTTTCACATTCTTAGACACTATCACTTTTGTTATTGATATTATTCATGTAGGTGTCTTTTAACTAATTCTAAAAATGTCCTTTTGACAGAATCATTGCCTATACGGGGATAAACAAAATAAAAGAAAAAAATCATTGCCTATACGGGGATAAATAAAAAAAAATAACATAAAAATATGATTCTGATGTATAAGTATACAATGGAATAATGTTTTTGTTGTATAATTTTTTTCATTCTCAAATAATAGGATGAAATAATTTCTTTTGACCCTCAAATAATACCATTATGATTTTATTGTGTATTTTTTTAATAAATACACAGAAAGTGAAAATAGAAATGATATGAATAACAAAATTATGTTTTTAACCAATATATATTTATTCTCAATTCAATTTCTCATATTAACCCGTACTGTATAAGGTTGATTTTAATTTAATCCTTCCATCAGTAAATGTGATGAAATGCTTGCAATGCATCCATTGAGACAATCTAAAAACAAATAATGTATTAAAAAAAAGGAGTTAGCTACAAGCACAAAAAGCGCCATATAGAATCTAAAAACAAAGGAACAAAACATTCCCACATAAAACAAAACCATCATCCCCCACATACCATAAGTAACCCCACACAACCTAATATGGAAATATGGGCTTTTGTACCACAAAGTAGTGCATTTTTTTTTTCATAAATTACCGAAATGGATAGATTAAAAAAATTACGAAAATAAATAAATCTTGCTTCCAAAACGATTTCAACATATAAAAAAATTGTTTTAAAATATCATTTCATTTTTTCAGATTTTTCTTTTCTTTTAAAAAAGTATGTTACGGTTAAAAATCGTCACAACATGTTTCTTTAGTCGTCACAATTAGACATTGATTTGTTTTTTATGTAGTGAATTAATGTGATGATTTTAGAAGTAATTTGTGACAGTTTTATATTCACCACAATTTATAAAAAAAAAACTAAAAGTGAAATCACTTTTGAACATGATTTTTTCACGTTAAAATCGTCTCTAGAAGCATAATTTATCCATTTATGTAAATTTTTTGCAATCTATCCATTTTGATAATTTATGAGAAAAAAAGTATTATTTTGGTTAAAGAAATACAAAATAATACGAAAATATATCCATATGAAAAGCCGCAAGATGAACATCATAATCATACAACAGTTCTTCACCACATATATCCCAATCAGTTCAACGTTGCAGAAGAAACCTTTATAGTCCATTCTTCAAATATCGATTCCCTTTCTCCAGATTGGATAGGCCAATTGAGGTTGACATAAAGATAAAACTCCAACTTTTAAAGCAGCATATATAGATTCCAATGTAATGAATCTAATCTAATATGTCATTACATATAATAACAAGTATAAAATCATGTCCTCATCCCTCAGTCACTGCATATCAGCAAGCTTTATTAGTAATTGAGCCATATATATTCTTATTTTCTTTATTATTTTATACAAACTCACGAAACATATTCTTTCCTTCGCTTATACTCATTCTCACTGTCTCAGCACCTTGCTAAATTAACATAGCTTTAATTTCTCTCCCTGCTTTTTATGTATCACCTATGCATATCTCTTTAATTTATTCATCTGCGTAGCTTGCCAAATTAACATAGCTTTAATTAGTCTTTCATTTTGATCCCTTTCATTTCATGCATGGATGATTCCTTTAATATGGAAGATAGACAAATCACGTACATGCACTGTACTTAACTACACACAGCAGGCAAAGTGGTGGTGGCCAATATCTGCATGTATCGAAAGACTATAAAGATTTTCATATGACTGGTTATATTTGTAAAAGTAACAATATACTACTATATACTCACACTTACCGTCAACCAAGAAATTAAACCATATATGCCAATCAATTCATATTTTGTGTATCTCCCGCACTTTTGCCTGAGATCGTTAACTTTGCAAATTTAAAACACACGAGACTACATACATAATTAAAGCATGCGCACGGTTGCTAAAGTAGAAGTTAATTAATACTTCAATTAAAACATCCGTCCGGGACCACCAAGTGCGTGGATGTTGTTTTAATTTAACCAACAAATTTGAATTCTAAATCTTGAATATACAGTTATTTTAAATATTTAGAGAAAGAATTTTATCGTTAATTATGATCTTATATGACTCTACAAGATTATCACTCAGAAAAGATAAATGTGTTTCAAAAGAAATAAAATAAAAGCATTCATTTGGGACATAGCAACTTGCCAACTTTTATTTCCCACATCAATCATTTTCACTTTCATATGCTTGCTTGCTCACTTTTTTTGTTGTCTCGGTTCTTTAATTCTTGGATAAATGGTTATTTTTATTTCTAAATATATAGAGCCTTGAGAAATTCGTCTTGAAAGATGAAAAATTAAATTTTAATCTCCCAAAGTGAAAAAAGCGCGACAAATTCATCCATTCGTTAGAGTCCGTCTAATACCGTTAATGGAAGAGTCTACGTGACACATTCAAGGATAAATTTGTTAATTTATCCAAAATATGATTTAATTTTGTTCTTCACCCTTTTTTAATAATTACAAGCATAACACTATAATAAATACTTAAAAAATAAGAAAACAAATATAAGTTAGAACAAACATAATATTAATTAATAAACATAATCTATCTGTTGTTTATGAAATTTTTATTTGATAACATTAGGTAGAGACAAGATCTAGTTAGGTCTCATTTTTTAATAAGGATTAGTTTAATGGTTGGACATTTTTGTTTGAGTCAAAATATTTTTTTGTTGCTTGTATTTAGGTCTAGAGGAATGATTAATGGTAGTGGTTGAAAAATAGATAAGTACAATAGCCAAAAAAATGACAACATTACATTGATATATATAATTTATTTGGGGTAAATTTAGAATAAAATTTTTAATGTTTTTATTGAAAACTAAAAATATCAATCAATATGAATTTTGTTTTCAATGCTATAAGCATAAAAGGAAGGAGTATCATTCTAGTGGTGGTAGCATCAATTAACACAAAATATTTAATGTACACAATAAGTGCCACATTAAGATACACAGACAACATCACTTTGTTAAAATAATAAAAAATAAAAAAAGAAGAAAGAATGTACATAAAAGTTTTTTGATTAAGTTAAAACCAAAGGATCCAAACATAAAATGGGAGAGGTAGATAATTAGATCGAGAGAGAGAAAGAATGTAAATAAGAACAAAAAAGGATCAGAACATGAAAATGAGGGAGGGCTTCCTAGGAGGCGTGACGACCATGATGAAGAGGAAATTAAGGATGTATCTCAGACTCAGTCATATTCAACAAGTTTGCGATATGAATGGTGTCAACAAGACTATATGGTGATTATGGCTGGTCTATTTATGTGTTTGTTAATGGTAGTCTCTATATAATATGGTGAGCCTAGTAGGTTTGGGACGCTATTTGGTATAGGTTAATTAAAATAACCGACTCTTAATTAACCTTTTAGACACCAAAATAATTCACTGCCTAATCAAGAATATTGTCACATCAAACTTAAAGTATATTTTAATTTGAGTGAATATATGGCTTATATGATGAAAGTGGAATTATTTTTACAATCTCATCTAATCATACGTTATATATAATAAACTTATTGATTTTTAAAATAATTTTCTTAAAAAATATATCAACAATTATTTTTAATTAATTACATATATTTTTTTATGCTAAAAATACATATAAATTAATCTCTTTTAACTTTGTGATTATTTCTACCACAAAGAATAAATATTTTTTTACTCCAAAAATATAAAAATATATTTTCCCAAATAATAAAAAATACTGTTTGGGATGAGAAATGAGTTCACCACGTACGGATTTCTCAAAATACATCTTAAAAAAATTCTCATTATTAGGAAATGGGTGAGCATGCATCAATTCCTCAACATGTTTTTTTCATTTCATTTTTATAATCTTTTCTTTTTTTTCTTTTTTACTTTTTTATTTTTTTAATTGTATATTTATTTAGATTTTTTTGTTTCCTTTTAATTTCTAATTTTATGATTTATTTTTTCTAATTTTCATTCAAGTCAATCAAAAATATGTTTCGTATGTTGTAACTTTGATTATTCAAAAAATAAATATTCTCGTCGTATTTGGAAGTGTAGGCTCAAACCAACAACGTCAATTTTAATCTTATATCAAATTATTTGTAATTTTAATTCTTAATCAAACAATGTTAATTTAAATATTATGTTATATTGTTTGTAATTTAATTCTATTTCATGTTAACCCAATCTCTCTTTTTTAATTGAATCAAAGTTGTGGGTTAAATATAAATTTTATTAAAAATAAATTAATTTTTTTTATAGAAACATTGAAATAAATTTATAAAAATAAAATGGAAATCCACTCAAGAAAAAAGAAAAAATGAATAAACAAAAAAAATATAGAATAAAAGAAAGCAAAAAGAAAAAATAAGTAAATGACACATTAAAAAATTTCTAAAAAAAGAAAAAGAAAATATTTAAAAAAACAAAATAAATAAATAAATATGCAATTAAAAAATTATAAAAATAAAATAAAATAAAATAAAAAAACATGTTGAGAAATCGTGCATAAACCACAGATTTTCCAACAAGGAAATTTTTTTTAAGGTGCATTTTGAGAAATGAAGGTGCGGGGAACCGATTTCTCACCCCATACAGTTATTTGTATAAATAATTTTACACTTGTATTATTCGAATAATTTTTTATTTTTTATTTAGTTTTGAGGTAAAAAACTCAAGAATAGATACATGGTGAGGATGAAAGGGTTATGAAACGACCACAAATTTTCTGCCTCTACGAAATGGGTAGGCAGTAGTGGGGTTTGGAGTGGGCGTGAAGGAGAAGAGAGAGACTCACTAGATCCAATAGAAAGTGAAGTGAGAACTCCAATAAGTCCCTTTAACTATATTCTAATACCACAATGTTCCATAGTGCCATTAGGATAAACGAAATAAAACGAGAAATATTTGTAAGAATGTACAAAATTATACTGCATAAAATTTTGTTTACATTCTTTTATTGATCTCGAGAATAAATATTTTTTATTTTAATTTCTTAACTAATATTTTAAAGTCTTTATATTATACAACAATATATATTCCATAGTAGATACCACAGGGACCCAATTGCCCATCATTCTAATTTCTAAGCTTCTTCGAAATTCACGAAGCACAATAACAAGAAAACTACATGATTAGTTTCCCCTTGCCCCCCACTGGATATATACTATGCCAAGACATAAATACGTTAAGTGCAATTTCCATATACTTGATATTGGGTCAGGAACCAAGGACATGTGTGCACAATAAGATTAAGAAAATGACATTGAAACGGTGGATCGTGTTCGTGTGCTGTTAACATTTCATAATAATGTGACGGTAGCAATAATGAAAATGAGTCGTGAATTTGACAGAGCAACGCATGAACATTCAAAATTAGCATATGTACTGTTTGACTGCTTCATGAATCCTCATAAAAACAGTTTTCTGACCAGAGCGCGCCGTTGATTGTCTTGAGCATCCATGAGACTACGAATGTTTGTCAAAGACTCCAAGTTAGACATTATTACATTAACTAAAACGGTTTATGATATTTATTTATTTTCCATTTAACAAGAGAATAAATAAGATGATTTTGTAAGAAAATATAGCGTTACTTTATAATTTATATACGGGCTGGAGAGAGAAAGAGGAAAGGAAATCATAATGTTCATTAATTGAATATTGTCGATTCTTAACTATTAAACCCTTGATTGAACATACTTCGATGCCAAACATTTCATCAATTATACAAATGTAACGGTTTATAATTTCAAAGAACGTCCACTAGAAAACATGGGGAATACTATTGCTCACCTTCGAAGCAAATGGAAAGGGAAAAAAATGTATACACTCAAGGATTTAAAGGAAAAATAATCAACTCCTATTTGAAGTTGCAACTAAGACTGAAACCTTGACTATCATTCTTTTGGTACATCATGGTTCCTAAAGATAACAAATAATCTTGGACTTGTATGTTTTGTGTTTAAGAATGATCAAAAAGGGTATTTACTATTTAGTACATTGGGGACTTTAAAGTATAGGTTATAGGCATATTTACAAAATATGTATATAGAGAGAGTAAACAATCGTCGGTTATTTTGTTAAACAACTCCTATACAATAATCATCCTCCTTTTGAATTTTGAGAATTCATGAACCTATTAGCCATAACTTCCCCTATAAATACTTAACACAGCTTCTTCACTCTTCACATATGTCTCAAACAAATACCAAAGTGCCTTTTCTTAGGATGAAGCTCTTGTGGAAATCTCACGTGAGGGTACAAGTGAGACCCTTTTTCCTCCTCTGTCATTCTAAGTAGCATTCTGGTCTAATATATCATGAAATTATTTCCTGCATATATAAACTTTTATGTAGAGCTACATATATACTATTTTCTACATTTTTTTTTTCTTTCTAAGAGGTGTGATTTGTTTTACAGGTAATTAGATTGGTTTGTGCTCTCCTTTTGGTGACACTGCTGAGCTCAGAGGTAGCTGAGAGCAGAAAAGCCAAAACTGCTAGAACTTCCTTTGAGTACAAAGCTATAAATTGCAGGGCTCATAGTGCTTCATTGATTGATTTTGGTGGTGTTGGAGATGGAAATACATCAAATACAAAGGCTTTTCAGTCTGCAATCAGTCATCTGAGTCAGTATGCTTCTAAAGGAGGGGCTCAGCTGTATGTTCCTGCTGGGAAGTGGCTTACTGGGAGTTTTAGTTTAATCAGTCACTTCACTTTGTATCTAAACAAAGATGCTTTTCTTCTTGCATCTCAGGTATCTATTTTGTTTTATGTTCATTCTTTTAAGACTTAGTAATCACTAATATGATGAGATCATGACCTGGTTAACAATCAATTTCAGGGTTTGCAACAACTATAGTCTTGTGTTCTCTGGGTGAGATAGGCTATATGGATTATATAACACCATTAGATTCGGTTAAAAATCAAATCCTCTTAAATATTATTCATTGTTAAGATTTTTTTAATAATTTATTTCAAGTTTTAACATCCTTCTTGGTCTCCTTTTATCCTTTTATATGACTAAAAATCTTGTAATCTACGTTCCTCAGTAGTGTTTCCTATAACCTTCTTTGTATGTGTTCAGAAATCTTAACTGATTTTCTGTCATCTTTTTTTTTTCATTGGTGTCACAATAGTATCTCCTCCTAATGACTAAATAACCACAAATATCAGATCTTTGTCTACCTTCAAGCAAGTGTTATTGTTCCTCCATAGTCTTTGATAGTAGTGGAAAAAGTTATTCTACTGATTCTGCTATTTGAACTAATGTTGTTTTACACTTTCACCCAGTTGGCCCTATCTTCCCTTTCTTGCACCTTTCCTTTTGGCAGCATTTGGGGAGAACTATTTCCTAAGTCTGACAAAAAACAAAATGAACAATAAGTCAAGGAAGTGATGCTCTTAGCTTTCATTAGGTGGATGGTAAAAGAAATTATGTGAGTGGACTTCATCGATGGAAAATTAATAATATGTGCTTTGTTTAGTACTCAGGCTAGAATTTCTTAAATGTCCTTTCAAAATTAAAAGAAAAAGAAAAGAAAAAACTAGTTTGTTATTCATCAATGTCATGAGAGTCATAGACTCATGACTTATTGATGAAATTGGAAATATACGTTTTTAAAGGGATTCACTTGAGTTACAAATAAGGTAAGATGTTAAATAAATGAACAAATGTGTCACAAGGTTATTCACTTCTTACTGTTACTAGAAAAACTATGCTATCAAAACAAAATTGTTAAGTAACTCGTGAAAGCAATTTACAAACTCCTCAACCTTTGGTCAACTAAAAAGTGTTCACAAAACTCACTTAATGACAAATTGGGTTCGTGGGAAAGGAACCTTTAATCCTAGCACTTCTGGTTTATTCCTCCTAGAAACTATCTCTGCCAGTGCCATAGTGTGGTCCAATACACTTTTTGTCATTTGTTTATAGGGGAACAGTATAGCACATTTTAGCACTTTAATGTGTGACACCACTAACCAAAGTTTTTATTTTTATTAATACTAATTATTTAATTAATATAAATTGGTTTAGGATATTAGAGAGTGGCCTGTGATTGAACCACTCCCATCGTACGGTAGAGGAAGAGATGCAGCAGCAGGAAGGTACACCAGCCTCATATTTGGAACAAACCTCACTGATGTTATTGTCACAGGTATGGAAAAAAAAAGTTGCATGAAACAATTATCAAACTAAGTGGTTAAGGGTTGGTGAACCTTTTTCAGCAAACATGTGCTACGCATCAAAAGTTTGAATTCAATTTGCCAAACTTTACTTGCTCTCTGATTCAATGTATTCTATTAATTAGGCTTAATTTTTATTTTATTTTTTTCATTACATTTTATGTTTTGGTCATTTTAGACTCGTATTTGTTTTTTGTTAATTGTTTAATTTAATATTTATATTCTATGTAGTCTCTCAAGAGTTACTTTGAGTCAAATTAGACATATAGTTATTTGAAGAGCTAGCAAGCTGGTTAGTCGTTTGTTTGATGCTTAATGATGTATTGTGTGACCAATGATCATACTACATCTCTTTCTTGGTCAAGTGTGATGATTGCTTAAATGACAAACATTTTAAATATCAACTTCACATTATTTAAAAAATTATTGAAAATTTGATATTATATTAAATTATTAACTATGGATTAAATGATTTTATTATTGTTTGTGCTTGTTGACTAATCTTAGTATGAATGGAATTATGACTATTTTGGTGATAGGTGACAATGGCACCATAGATGGCCAGGGAGCATTTTGGTGGCAGAAATTTCAAAAGAAAAAGCTGAAGTACACTCGCCCCTACTTGATTGAATTAATGTTCTCAGACAAGATTCAAATCTCCAATTTAACCCTCCTAAATTCTCCATCATGGAATGTTCATCCAGTTTATAGCAGGTAATTCTTGCCTTTCATTTAGTCTTATTCAAGTTATAAATGCCTTCAAGATTACGTTACAGAAGCATTATTACACCTCTGAAATGTTATCACAATTTCAAAATTATAACAACTTTTCCAACACTATACAGCAATATTATTATTAAGGGCCTCACCATCATCGCTCCTGTCCCATCTCCAAACACTGATGGCATTAATCCAGGTGAGCATCAGAAGATTATTTCTAGTATATATGTGCATGTGGAGAGTGTATCAAGTAAAAATGTAAAACGAATTAGTTTTGACCATTTAATTTTACGTAAATGTTAATATTCATTCAATTGTTTTACACATAATTATTTGATTAAAATTAGTTTTTTTAAAACTTTTTTTCAACGTTCTCACCCCATATGCAACTGATATGTTTTCTTGTATGCTGATCATATAAGTATTTCAAAAATTAAATAAAAATAAATTGAAAGGATAGTAAATATTTTATTTCATTAGATAAAAATAAGCTAAACAAGTAAACTTTTAAAACTGAGGAGAAAATTACGGAGAAAAAAAAATTGTAAGATATATCGTTTCTATTGATATGTGTCAAATTTGTTTTTACAAAACTATTCTTAAGTAGAAATACATTAATTAGATGGAAAGAAATTAAAAGAATATAATTTGCAATGTAAAAAATATAAATTGCTGATAAATTTAATATTACTAATTAGTTTAACTAAATTTCTTAACGCTTGAAAAATGGTTGAAAGGGTGTTATGTACAGGACAATTGAGTAGATTTATAGTATATTTAATGTTTCTTTATTAACACTCTTTGTTTGGGTATTAGATTCTTGCACAAATACAAGAATTGAAGACTGTTACATAGTTTCTGGAGATGACTGTGTGGCAGTGAAGAGTGGGTGGGATGAGTATGGCATAAAGTTTGGATGGCCCACAAAACAACTAGTTATCAGAAGGCTGACATGCATTTCTCCAGAAAGTGCAGCCATTGCCTTGGGGAGTGAGATGTCAGGTGGAATCCAAGATGTCAGAGCTGAGGACATCACAGCCATCCACACAGAATCAGGTGTCAGAATCAAGACAGCAGTAGGAAGAGGAGGGTATGTGAAGGACATATATGTCAAGAGAATGACCATGCACACCATGAAATGGGTATTTTGGATGACTGGTAACTATGGTTCACATGCTGATAGCCACTATGATCCTAATGCTTTGCCTGAGATCAATGGCATCAACTATAGAGATGTGGTGGCTGACAATGTCACCATAGCTGCTAGGTTGGAAGGAATCTCCAATGACCCCTTTACTGGAATCTGCATTGCCAATGTGACAATTAATATGGCAGCCAAGGCCAAGAAGCAGCCATGGGCATGCACTGATATTGAAGGGATCACAAGTGGGGTGACTCCCAAGCCATGCAATTCTTTGCCTGATCAAGGGCCAGAGAAAATCAAAGCATGTGATTTTCCCCAAGAGAATCTACCAATTGATATGTTGGAGCTTCAGAAGTGTGTTTACAAGCATTAAGCATGCATGACTACACTTGTTTTAAGATGCGTCTTATAGATTTATTTAAGGCTAGTCTTTTCCCATTTCATCCAGAAATCATTGCTCAAGATGAGAAATGAATTTTCTGTCTAGTAATGAAACAATTTTTTTTTCTCTCTACAAGTTGATTTAAGAAATGGCTTTATGGTTCTTAAAGCCTAAGCATTACGCTGTTGCATTAATCAAATTTTGCTAGTTCTGTTTTTGTTAAGAGGATCACTATACAAGATATGTCTGACATAGGATATTGTTTAAATTATTTGGAATACTCTAACAAACCATTACATTTAATTTAATTTAAATGTCATACAATGGGAATATGAGATACTGTCTGTCCCCACAAATTAAAAGTTTTCTTGTGAATTTTTCTTGATGTAAAGGATAGGAAAAACTGGCAAGAACAGTTCAATGCACTAAACTATGGACCTTGAATCTAAAAAGAAGGATAGAAGTACAACAAGGAGTTGGAGCTTTAGGATATTCTGCTGAAACATATTTTGATCCTTTCTTTCCTCAGTACATCTCAACAATATGATTATCCAAGTATCTGAGATGAGACTAAAACGAAAGAAACCTTCAACAAACTCAGTGAATCTCAGTATCTCCAATACGTTTTCATATCTTCTGTGCGCTGCAACTTGCCAAGTAGTGGTCATAAAATGTATATATTAGTCATCAGATATTTCACTAAACATATACAACATAAATACAAAATCTCAGTAGACTGGTGGAACAGGATTGAACTTCACAGATTCTCTCCAGATGAGTTCCTTGATGTCTTCTTCAGTGAATGATGGTTGCTCAAAGTCAAAACTGAAAGGTCTGGTGCAAACAGGTTCCTCATTGATGTCATGGAGAGGTGACATGTATGGGTGGCTCAACGCCTCGTCAACTGAAAAGAATCAAGTGGGGTACAATGAATAAAAATACATCCAAAAAAAGAATCTCCTTTTTTTATAAAAGACCACTTGTATATATATTGTCAAGAAACATGAGAAAAAAGAGTTTTGATGAATTCATAAAACTAGTTGGATTTTACATTAATGTTATGATAAGAATCTAGAGAGAACCACACCACAAAGTTTTACTTTTGTTGTTGGAGAGCCTAAGCCCCAAGGTCCTATAAACTCTATAACAAAATACCATACTTTCGATGTACACTCAAATCTCATACCTTGCAATAGGATCCTAACATGTTATTACACACACAGTGACCTAATAGTAATGGGTTCAAGACATAAAAATTTTAACCAGAAATGAGCATAGGGCACTTGAACAAAAAACAAATTTGTCATTGATCTGGTTGTTCTGAACTAAAAAAAAAATCATTGGAGGCCAGCAAACACTACACATACTTACAAGGGTGCCTTCAAAACAAAATTAGAAAAACTTATCCCAAAATTTTAATTGGTACCCTCATATTTTAATTATTTTTCCAGTTTTGCTTCTTGTGGTGCTAGTTGGTGCTAAAGTTGTCAGTTGTGGTAACTTGATCTTTCACATCAATAGCTGTCCCTTTATCATTACAATTAATATACAGCTCCAGGAACAATAAGTTGTAGTCATTCAATAAAAGTGGGGGCAAAAGTTTTGCAAGCAATTTTACCTGTAATACGCCTGTTTGGATCAAAGATGAGCATCTTCTCTAGCAAGTCAACCGCACCAGGAGACATGGTGGGAAATCTAGCAGAAAAGTTTTGTTTTGGATACTGCGGAAGCTGTTTTACGTATCTACGAGCATTATCACTTCGTAGAAATCCAAGGCTGGCATCATCTGGCGAACCTATCAGCTTTTTGAAAGAAAAGAAAATTGTCATGCTAGAGTTAATTTTAAATCAGAAAGAGATCTGAAAAGGATCGGAGAATGAGAATTTGCATTCTACCAGGAAACTGCATAATCTGAATCTATTGTTTGCAACTGTGAGTTGGCAGCAAGCTAGAACACAATGAGTTAATGACTATATAAGCATTCTTAATTTAACCAAGTTTCATCTCTCACATGTATGGTTTCCTTTTGTTCCCAAAAAGTAAAAAAGGAACCAAGGGGACAAAAGTAGAGCCAAAGAGAGTACAACTATTTGATGTTTTTCCATAACAATATGCTATGGTCATGTGGAGAAATTATTCTATAACAAGGAACAAACGTACCATGTCCCATAAATAAAAACTAAGCACTTAAAAATTGAACTTCAAAACTGGGATTCATTTTCATAGTTTTCCATTTAGACATCATTCCCATTACCATTTCCCTCTTCATTAGAAATTTTTTTCTGACTCTTGAAGTAACAAGATTAACAAGAGGTCGATATGGACGGAAATAACCCAAAGGTTAAAAATAATCAAGGTACCAACAGCATTTTAGCAAAGCTTGACACCCAAAATTCACAATCACATAAAGCTGTAGAAGTTGGAACTATAATTTGCAAATAGATCCAACATCCAGTTCTAAAAGAGAGAAAAGAAATACAAACAAACAAGAACATAATCAGTCTTAATATAATTATGCTAGCTAATTCAGGAGTTTGGAATCAAGCTAATACCTCTGTGATAAGTCTCAGCTGATGAACATAATCTTTGCCAGGAAAGAGCGGTTGTCTTGTTATGATTTCACCAAGTATGCAACCAACAGACCATATATCAATGGCTGCTGTATATTCTGAACAATTAAGAAGCAATTCGGGAGCTCGGTACCATCTAGTGACCACATACTCAGTCATAAAGTCAGTTTCAGATGTGGTTCTAGCAAGACCAAAGTCCGCAATCTTAAGGTCACAATTGGCATTCAATAGCAAATTACTAGGCTTTAGATCTCGGTGCAAAACATTTGCTGAATGTACATATTTGAGCCCTCGTAACAATTGATACAGAAAATACTGGGGCAAAAAAAAAGTTCTTATGAGTGGCTGCAAGAAAGAAAATATAAGAATTATGCTACAGTGCCTGAAGCCTTGGAGACCACATGAAATCCATGCAGTGAAATAGATGGTGCGGACCCCACAAGTGAGATAGGAGACCTACATCACCTAGTACACGGATCAAGCTTCATCCAGTCTACAAGGTTCTAAGCTCTTGTTCCCAAGTATAATTACATTTTATCTATTGTTATATATAACCATGAATGTCACATTCACGTACCTATATAATTCAAAACAAGCAGAATAAAATTACTGAGTAAAGTCAAAGGTAATTCAGCATATTAATGCAAAATGTAAAGCTAATTCGTATTAAAATGTTTCCACCTGTCTGTTGTAGAGAAAGTGAAAAACATTATACACACCCAGCACAGATTTATATAACATTTTTAACATAAGCAGAACAAAATTTTGTCCACAAATATTATTAGTGATGAAAACCAAAGCATAATCTTTCCCATGATCAAAGTTTATTAAAGACAACAGAATGATGTAACAAGAATCAAGACCAAAAACAAAGGTACAAGATGCGGAATTTTTTTCTGCAAAGAATTGCTCAAATAAAAGTTAATAATAGGTCTACACTTTTGAGAGTGGCTATCATATAAAGTTTATATGCAAAGGAAAAAATAAAAATCTGGTAAGCCAATAAATTCAGGCACAGAATTTATATAACATTTTTAACATAACCAGAACAAAATTTTGTCCACAAATATTATTAGTGATGAAAACCAAAGCATAATCTTTCCCATGATCGAAGTTTATTAATGACAACAGAATGATGTAACAAGAATCAAGACCAAAAACAAAGGTACAAGATGCGGAATTTTTTTCTGCAAAGAATTGCTCAAATAAAAGTTAATAATAGGTCTACACTTTTGAGAGTGGCTATCATATAAAGTTTATATGCAAAGGAAAAAATAAAAATCTGGTAAGCCAATAAATTCAGGCACAGATTTAGCATAACCAGAACAAAATTTTGTCCACAAATATTATTAGTGATGAAAACCAAAGCATAATCTTTCTCATAACCGAAGTTTATTAATGACAACAGAATGATGTAACAAGAATCAAGACCAAAAACAAAGGTAAAAGATGCGGAATTTTTTTCTGCAAAGAATTGCTCAAATAAAAGTTAATAATAGGTCTACACCTTTAAGAGTGGCTACCACATAAAGTTTATATGCAAAGGAAAAAATAAAAATCTGGTAAGCCAATAAATTCAGGCCAAAAGTGTTTGTTCAAATCCTGACCAACACTAGATATGTATCATTGTAGTGACACAAGTTCATATGTCTTATGTCATACAAAATCAATAGTAGTATCAAGTTTAAAACATACTGGGTGAAATTTATTTACACCATTGACATGATTTTGGAAGTAAAACTTCAAAGAAAGTAAGAGCAATGCCACTACACTACTGTTGCTGTCACAACATTGCACAAATACAAACAAAACACTATTTCAGTTTGACAGAAAAACCGAAAAAGTGAAAGCCAGGCCTATCAAACTCAGATGGAACTAGGGCTGCTAAAAAAACTAGTTTCAAAGAAAATAACCATAACTAACAATAATTAGTTATATAATAACCAGTTATATAAAAGTAGTTATAAAACTATAACCAATTTTATAGAAATGGTTATTTCAAATAACTTAATTTTTATTTAAAAAATAGCTATAGTTATAAAACTATAACCAGTTTTATGGAAATAGTTATTTCAAATAACTTATTTTTATTTATTCATAACCGGTTATATAACTAGTTATATTCATAAACTAGTTATGGTTATAGTTATTATAACCATTTATAATCTAGTTATTTATTAGTTATGGTTATGGTTATTTAAATAACCAAACCATGAGCACCCCTAGATATAACTGCATGAAAAGTGTGCAATATTGCTCACTTGAGACCACAGAGATTTATGTTTAGTACATCTACTCAATCCCATTATTTTTTGTTTTATCTTCAGTTTGTGCAAAAATACAACCAAAGGAGAATACATTAACCACCAACCCATTAGTTATAAAGTCTTTCAACTAAGTAGATTAAAAGTCATATGCTAAAAGTAGTTAAAGTTCTAACCCGACAATGATCATCAGTCAATTGCTGATTGGAACGAATTATTTGATGCAGATCTGTGTCCATTAACTCAGAAACAAGGTACACATCATTGAAGTTTTCCTTCTGTGGAGGACGTATAATATCTTTAATGGACATAATCTGCATTGGATAAATTATTGATAACCAAGCAGTCAGTCCACTTTGCAAGATAAATGCTAACGAAGATATTTGTGCATTATTGATAATCTACACATCAAACGAAAATATCATGCATATCATATTTGTGCATTGCACCACAGGATGTTGCACTGTGTCACTTGTTCAGTAAGCAAATTAAATGTTACAGATCTACACATCAAACGAAAATATCATGCATATCATATTTGTGCATTGCACCACAGGATATTAAATGTTACAGATCTACACATCAAACGAAAATATCATGCATATCATATTTGTGCATTGCACCACAGGATGTTGCACTGTGTCACTTGTTCAGTAAGCAAATTAAATGTTACAGATCAAAGCTTTTGCAGATGCAACAGAAAATGGGGTAAGAAGCAAAGAAAGGAAGAAATATTTGGTCAAATAGGAACATTTCAGACTGCCACAGATGAAAATGAACAATGACATCAAGGAAAACAAGGTGTATAATGTCCGAGTGCAAGTAAAATAGTATCAAACTTACATTTGCATGATCCATGTGCCGAAGAAGTTTAATTTCCCGTAAGGTCCTTTTGGCATCTATTCTGTTGTCGAATGCATTGCCAATCTTCTTAATGGCAACTTCCTCGCCTGTCTCTGCATTTACAGCAGCGCTGAAGGAAACAAAAAATTAATAGTGTTCCTCACATCCTTTTTGCTAGCAGAAAATCTATGTCACATGGATGACAAAAACGAACTCCTACTCCTAGTCAGACCCCAAATTTTAATAAACCATCCACAACACATACATTGTACACCATGTAATTGAGTTTTAAAATACCAAGAACTATGCTATTAACAGCATCAATACCACATAAGTCATGAGCACACAGAGATACCAGAAGAACGACCCCATCTGATTTTCCACTTTGACTTAAGCAGAATCATAGCATCAGTATATTATCTAATGAGACAATTGGCCTACATTTTAAAAACTACAAAGATAGTAATCTAAGGAGTAACATATGATTCATTCAGCTCACGAATCGCATCAAGACATGGCAAATTGGTAATTATCCTATATCTTAAAAAGCAAATAAGAAAAATTCAAGTTTAAAAGTGATCTTCATCATCATCAAACCAAAATAACCAATTCAATATTCATTCACTCAATAAACAGACCAAACATCAACTTAACAAAAAACAAGGTCAATTCTTAACAAAAGGGGTTTGATTGATTAGTAGCAAAAACTAGTTCTTGCTCCTTAAGTCAGCTCAAAACAAGGATACCCCTTTGCCCAAAAAAAAAACAACAACAACAACAACAAATGCTAATAAATTCAGCAAATAAAAGAGTTCTGGGCTTACCAAACAATACCATAAGCACCTCTACCGACAGGGCGAATAGGAGGGACATACTTTCTGGAAACTTCGAAGAGATTGCCATAGATATTGTACTGAACATAGCGTCCACCATGAGTTGGTACTCCTCTGATGTTGTTGTGTTCAGCTGACTCAACAGCAGACATGTCTTGTGTGTGTGTCTATGACCTCTTCTTTTCTTCTCAACTCAATTCAACACCAACACCAACACCAAAAACAACTTGGAAGGAAGAAGAAAGATGAGAGACCCAAAATAAATAGGGTGATTCAGAGTGGAAAAGAAGCAAACTTTCCGACACTTGAGTTTGGAGGACAAAGTGAGAGAGAGAGAGAGAGAGAGACAGAGAGGGTATGAGACTGCTTTTCAAGCGGACACGCATGTGTGAACCCGTGAGAACTTATTGACTTTTCTTTTCACTTCTTTTTCATCAACGTTGGTGTGCTGTCTGTGATTTTCCACTTCCAATCCTTTCGTTTCTTCCCCCATTTTTTTCTTATTATTTTCATTTCCCTTTTCGTTTAAATCATTGTTTAATTAGTCTATTGGTTTACTATCTTGTGTTTGATTTTGTTCATTGATAATCTTTATAGTATTATTTTTACGGCAAAGAAAAATAAACATATATGTATAGTAATTTGTTGGTACAATGTGGATATCTACAATTGCCTTGAATGGTAATTAAAATAAATAATGACTACTATATGTGATAAATCAACTTTTAATATTAAATAAATAAATAATTTTTTTCGTGATTCTAGGTAAAAATAAATAAATTGCATGAATATCAAGTTGCTATTTTATTTACCTCATATAAAGTGTTATTCATTCTTTTTTAAAATAAAATAAAAGGTAGCAAAGCTCCAATTTTTTCTTTGGTTTGGTCAATGAAAAGCTCCAACTAAGCAACTAGTTTATGCATTTGCAATGCAAGTATGCCCGTACGAGATTTTTTTTTTTCTATTTTCATTTTCAAACCCATGATAGGTGTTGTTGTTTAATAGAGAAATGAAAAAAAAAAAAGACAGAAAGGTAAATATTAAACTATATTCATGGGTAACTGGGTAAGGAATATTTCTTATTTATAGAAATATATAATCAACTTCTCATATAACGCCAACTATTTAATTTTGTTTAATCTTGCGAACTGTTTAAAACATTTACCACATATTAAATATTCCGCTTGCTCCAATAAGTATTTATTATTTTTTAAGATGTTATATTTATTCTTTAAAATCATTAAAATTATAGAATATTTAATAATTGAATGTTATGAAAGGAAATTATTATAACATTGAAGTTCTGAATAAAAGTAAATAATGAAAATTAAATATATTTAGGTTCAAGATAAATTATTGAAAATAAAAATTAATAATATTTAAGATATGTAAAAGTAAAAACTAATCATTTTTCAATAAATGATAAATATTTCTATATAAAAAATTAAATAAAATTAAGGTACATTGTTTAGTTTCTTTCTACTTTATTGGGATATTTGGTTAATATATATATATATATATTAAAGATTAAGATCAATGAAATTAATAAAATCAAATTACTTAAATAAAATAAAAATGAGGATATTTTTGAAAAATAATAAACGTATTATTTGAATAAATTAACTAACTACTAGATAATTAATATTTTTTAAAACTTTCTTTGGTAATATATTTTATTATTTTTGTAAAAAATATTGACTAGAAAATGGAAGAAATATCTACATATATACTTCACCAAAAAAAAAACATTCATAATTTTTAAAAGTATATTTAACTATTGAAGCAAACAAAACAAATACATATCTAATAAAAAAAGTACGATAATAAAAACAAAATTATTAGAATAAATAAATAAAAAGAAGATTAAATATTCATCTAAGAAAGTGATATCAAATAATATCTCGAAAACTCTAGGAAAAATTAATAATGAAAAATATAAATCAATGTATATCAAATACGATAATTATAATTGAAAGAAAAAAAATCACCAAGTTATAAGTAATGCAACATTTTTACAAATAATTAAAAAAATGAAATAGAAAAAAGGCGAGAAGATAACATAAATAAAAAAAATTCTTTAAAATCTAATTCACCAAAAATTATTTACCTATACTCAAAATCTTATTATAATTGAAATCATGTCGTCATGAAAATGTGAAATAGAAGAACCATGAGATCTTTATCTTTATATATTAAAAGAATTATGCAAATATTAAACTTGATGTTCATTGCATTCTTCAAAATAAAAAACAACGCATAACAAAAATAAAAAGCAAAATAAATTGAATCAAAATTACCTTCCACCATTACAATTGAACTTGATCGTTCAAAGCTCTCACTCATTATAGATGGTATATTAATTTTTTTTTTTATTTTAGTGTGAAGCTTAGGAATATAAAAAACTATTATTTATAGATATTCTATAGACATTTTACCATAAAAAATATATTTAATAATCATTATTACAATAGCGATAATAATTGAAACTCTCACCTTACAAATTCAAAAAATTTTAAACCACTAAAATATATTTCCATAGTTATCCCACCCTTCTTTCTCCTTTTTATATATATAAAGATTTTCATATATTGCTGATATAATTTGCACTGAACGAAGTCGAGTCAAAGAAGTTTGAGGACAAACAATATAAATACAACTTCTCAAAAACGATATTAGTACAAAATCCAAGTCGTCGTCAACGTAGCACACGACTGGAATTGGTTTAGTCTTTAATTTGAACCTCTCTGAAGGAATAAAATGCAAATTATCAGTAAATTTTACAGTCAATGTTCATTTTCCCCTTTAATAAAAATCAGTGCTTTCTTATGCAAACCAAATTAGTTAGTCTTTTATTTTTGTTTTGTTTGTGTTGGTCCATACTCCATAGTCACTCTTCGTTTCTTTCTTATTCTTTTGCTTGCATCCCTTGTTTTCTGGCCCCAGAATTGGGCCTTGAATTTGCAAAAGATAGAAACTTTCCCATTTTGTGGTCCAAAAATGAATAGAGACAAAATCCACAAGACATGCCTCGGAAATATAGGCTGTCCTTATATGAAAACTCTGATACCTTGATGTCTTATCCAATTTATATTGTTATCCATTCCATGATTATTATTGTACAGAATTTAATATAAAATCTAACAATAATATGCTAACAGAAATAAGAACCACGAAGAAACCACACTATGCTAACAGAAATAAGAAGCACGAAGAAACTATCATACTACAAATTATGGGACAATCCCTTGTAATATCTGAGTTGCATTTAAAACATTTTGCGACTTAAATTTATTTGAAAGGACTAGTTTTGCTTACTTTGATCCATATTTTTTGTTATGAAAAGATGCAATATGCAGAGTTTACACCTTTTAACCAGTCAAATTGTTAGCAAAATTAAAGTAACACCTAAATTTTGAAAAAATAGCATCTGAATAATTTTCCTTCAGCCAGTAAAGATAGCACAATCTATGATTGTTGGCAATTATTAATTCACGAATGACTAGTCAACCCCAAAAGAAATCTTCAGAATACCTTAGAACAGGGGTTAATGATAAAAGGTGATAGAGTGAATCAACAGCGGGGCAGATTGACTTATCATATGCCAAAGCAATTTGACAAGTCAATCGACACTAACACCCTTGGTAATAAATAACCTTCATCTGTTTCTATCCAAAAGAAAGTAATGAAAGCTTGATATAAAAAACAGATAAGGTTGCAGTAATCAGTGAAGCACGAATCAGAATTTTGCATGATATATAACCCAATATCCTTTTTCTTTCTAAAAAAAATATTGCATTTATTGAACATTTAGGTTGCAAACAAAATAATTCAGACCAGATAAATTCTCAAATATTAATATTATATCTGCATGATATATTAATATTACAGTTGACGCAGACAGAGCAGAATTATATGCAACAAACAGTTCCAAATATTTTCTGAAACTGTGCAAGAGTTCCATGAAATTTAGGATCACTAACACTGTGACATTAACCCACAAAGCAAACACACAAATTGCATATAAGTAAACACAATTTTGCATACAGCAAAAAGAGTGCTTATCTATTTCAATCTCAAACAGTATACACAAAATCAGGTTTCCATTTGCATGAGCCATTAGATGCACATCATCCCAAATTCACAAATCATCATAAGCCACAGATGGAACACAAAAATCAGTTGAGTGCAACATCATAAACGTACCACATTTTTCATCCAGTAATAATAAATCATTTTCCCAATAATCATGAAAAATGCTAAACTTAATCATATGAGGTAAGCTAGTATCACACTCCTTGATAGAAAGTCGCCTTAATTGCAATCTCCCCTAACCCGCCTTAATTGCAGCTTCTTTGGGTTGCTTAATTGTAGCATTGAAGGGGGTGTTTAGTCTCACAACGATTAGAGATATAACTTTAACCGAGCTTATAAAACTTGTGAAATCTTCACCTTTCAAGTTAGTTTTATAGGGTTACACCCTTAGCTCAAATTCTAAGATTATATCATAGTTTATCCTAGATCTATTGTTGGGTCACATGTATTTTCCACACTCTAGGAAAGTAACCTTGGGTATGAGAAAGAATGTTGAAAAGTTGTCTTAATTATAGTCACCTTTAGCTCACCTTATTTGGGGCTTGTTTGGACGATACTAATTGCAACATTGAAGGGGGTATATTTAGTCTTTCAACGACTAGAAATATAGCTTAAACAAAACTTATAGAACTTGAGCCATTCTCACTTACAAACCAGTTTTGTATGGGCTATGAAGGTTAAAATTTATTGCAAATTACAAAATCATATACAGGATTTATTAAATAATAAGTGAAATCCACAATTTTATAATTTCTAATTAATTTCAACTAATAATAGAGTGCTTAAAAAAGTATGTTAAAAAGTGTTACTAATATTGTCTAAATCACAATAAAATTGGGTTAATTTGATTAACTTAACTCTTACATGAATTAAAAAAAAAAAAAAACACCTCTTCCCGTGCCTTCATGGATGTAATTCATGTAGTAAATGCTGGGTCCGTTCAATCTGACATATGGGCTGACTAAAAGGACCAAAACAATAGCAAATCAGAGTGAGGCTTAGGGTTCGTGTGAGCTTGTAAATGAAGAGATGAGATACCTGCCTTCACTTGAATGATTTGGGGTAGGATTCCAAGTTCTGAAGTAATAATAGGTTAGTGTTTGAAAATTTGAAGCAATGGGTTCAGAATCTTCAGAAATATGTAATTTGATATTTAAGTATTTAAGTTTGGATGCAGTTCAACAAATCACTTTAGTAAATCAGTTCAGATAGCCGAATTGTTTTTTTTTTTTTAAAAATGGTTTGGTTATTAAATTGTTTTAAGTTTGTTTTTTTGTGGTTTGATTCTGTGTGGTTTGGTTCACAAGAGGCTTTTGCACACCTCCTAGTTGATAAGATAAATAAATCCAGTGACTACAAGAAGCACTATAACAGGATATGTTGAAAAAAATAGAATGTGATGATAAGTTTATTTTGCTGATCATATGATCAAATCCAACCTATACAATGCTCATTGACTAAATATTAGAGGCAAAGCTTGTACACTGGATTTTATTCCATGATTTTGATTGCAAAACTCTAGCACACTGCTATTATCCAGAAAACTAAATAGGAGTACAATTTATCTGGTCTGAATACATACGGCTAATGAACAGTGGGAGCAGGAACAATTTGCAGTTTTCGGCGAACATCTTCCAAGTCTTCATCAAAATGCCGCTCATAATATACACACATAAGATCAGTGGATTGCATGCCAGCATGAATGGCCCAGGGGAAGTAGTGATGATAAAACAATTTTCTCTGCTTTTCACTGAATCTAGCCGTGCCCCCTATAACGGACAGCAGACACATAGGAAGGCCCATCTGCTCAAACTCAATAACCTTCAGTGCTGTCTCCCCAATCAAGTTAGTAGGAAGGTCAAAAAGGGTGTGCCAGAAGTCATGCACTTCACGAGCCCGCATGGCTACATAGGCTAGTTCATCTGTGTCCATGAACCGCACAGGAGGTCGATCATCTGGTGAAAAGTTCCTAGATCCCATAAACCTTGCATAGGCAGCACCAAAGGTGTTTGCTGGCAGGTCCCAAGCATGTCCTACTTTTGCAGAAACAACACGAGGGCGCTCCAACAGTACAGCCTATCAATCAGGAATATGGAAAAAAAATGATTGGTTTCTGCTGTGATATAATTGTATGTTCCACCAAGCAAAGTAAGAATGCCAATTATTTTAGTGATAACTATTTATAATCACTTTTATCAGTAGGTTCAGGGGCAAACCATCCCCTCATCTTAAACTCTTTGTTACACCAAAATTAATAAACTTAGTAAATAGTTCATGCACTTCTACATTGTCATATAATCACAAATCACCATGTATGATAAATTTGTTGATTTAAACAATAACTACCTTAAAAGTTATATCAATCATGATTTCTAATTAGTTAACTATGTAAAACTTTTTATTCTTTCAGTGCATAGAAATTAAACTTATAAACTATTGTGATTGCATGCCACCGAGCATCCAAAAGAAAAAGTGTTTTAACTAAAGGGAACTCAACATTCAACAACACAACACAGGCAAGGAGAACATCGACATAAACCAAAAACAAATCAGAGTAGAACAAGATAAACTGACCCACCCTCCCTTCAGGGGAACTCTTCATCCTCTGAAGAACTCTCTCAAAAGCAGGCTTTCCAGTTGTCTCACCAAGAGCTGCTATCAAATCCGCTCTTCGAGGGTCCAACAACGCCCCCACCGCCGAACCCACTGCCACAGCTGCCTGCTGCCATGTCTTCAGCCGGATTCTACCACCTTCTATCATTGCAAATAACTAACTACCTACCTTTGCTAATCTGAACTAACACAAACACAAACACAAACACAAACACATCATTATTTTCAGAAAGCCAAGCAAATTCATCAATTATGATTCAACTACCGTTGAGAATAAACAAAATCAAATCAGCAAGAATGATAAACATTAACATTGACATTTAACATTAACAAGAACGAAAAATATGAGGAACCAAAACCATTAGTATGGAATTAATTATAGGAACCTTAAAAACCATAAAACTTCAAACAACAGCCAAATACAAACAGCGATTATCAACCACGCAAGTCTAAAAAGTTTACCAGCAAAAAAAAAAAAATATCATGACATGTAAACCTAATCAAACACTTCCAGCGCATGAAACCAAAGAAAATCATCGGTTATCAGATTAATTACCAAAACGACACAGAAAAAAAGAAGAAAATAAAAACCCTAATTCCTTCAAGAAACAAAAATAGAGAGTTTATTAGAAGCAAAGAGTGAAGGATGGCGATAACTGAAAGAAGAATGAAAATGAGGGGAAAGTTTCGACTTTCGAGAATGAAGAAAACTCTGTCTCGCCTGATTCCAAGGATGCAGTTTTAGAGAGAAGAAGCAAAAGCAAGCATTTTAGAGAGATCTCAGTTTCATATGGTTCTAATAAATCTTCATCCCCCTCGCTCACCAACGACGACGGTGATTCCTCGGAGAAAGAGATCAAATCGCGTAGCATATCATCCAAGAGTAAATTGTTCTTTAAATATTCTTTGGGTACAGGAAGCAAAGAAGGTGTAGGAAGTAAAATTCTCATAGTTATGAAACCTAGATAGACCGCAATCTCGATCATCTTGGGGCTGTTACTTCCTGCACCCCAACTTGCTTCCTGCACCCATTTTAGATTTTTTTTTTTTTACATTTTGAATTGGTCATTTTGGAATGTTAAAAAAAGGGTACATTTGGTAATGTAATTTTACTCTCCAGATTGTCCATTCCAGAAGTCATATAGGAGGTGTTGGAAGCAACTTGGCAGGTGGAGGAAACAATAGCCTCATCTTGGTCGAAGACTATATGTGAGTCGCTTGATCATTAATCGCCAAAGAAAATGTAGCTAAAAAAATTGAAGAGATAAGGCTGATAATATCATAATACTAATTTGTAAACAATGTCAAGATCTCCAATCATATCGAAATCTTCAAATAGAGAGATTCTTATGAACACCGAGTGAAAGACAACCTAAGTATTTATAGTTCTACAGCATTTAATGTGGCTCTTCATTAATTGCCTTCCACCTAACCACTACATTTTCGTGCTAATTGTTGTCATAGATGTCGAAAGACAAAGGTGACAAACATAGTTGACAATGACATGACACATGTTGAACAATACAGCGTTCGAGGATTTCTTAACACTCATTGTACCTAAAATTTCTTCTTCGTACTAACCTTGACTGTATTTAAAGCCACAGTATTCATCACTTCATTCCCTTGTTTCCTAATAATATGGTTTTCCATTCCCACGATTCCTAAAGCAAAATGAATAGTTTTGACCATTTAATCTCGTATATATCATGCATATCTGCCATTTATATTCCTGAATTTTTATGCTATACAAACTTAAAGAAGACTTCAAAAAAGAAAAAAGGAAAATGATAATAACCGTTCTAATTTATAACTTTCAGGTTTGAATTGGGGTGGGGATGAGGATTAAAGAAAATTAATACTGTATTCTTATAATCTTTTGATGTAATGATGTAAAAATTTGAAAATGTCAAATAAATATTAAAATAATTTATCTACCTATTATATTCAGTATACTTCAGCCATTAGTTAAAAATTAATTTCTTCGGAAATGTAAAAATTACCAATCATATTTTTCTTATTCCAAATTTTGTGAGTAGATTATGGATGTTCTGACGTTCAGTTGGAACCTACTAATGACCCCTATTTTTCTTGTACCCGGAAAAAATATACAAGTTCCAAATTAACTTAATATATCTCCACAAGCACGATCCTGTATAAATCTTAGATCTTGTAGGGTCGTCTCTTATTTTTGGAGAAAAGAACACTTTGGTTTGTGCAATTTACGTCACAACATTCATGTGAAAGGTGACTTGAAAAGAAAGCGTCGTTATGGTTGGCTTTGGCTATGAACTGAATAAAACATACTACTGACTTCAATTTTTTTTTTCCTTTTTCCTTAAAAAGGTTCAACTGCATAGAGCACACCAAGAAAGTCATGTACCAGTTTCATAACTTTCTACTAATAGGTCAATGGAGAATATATATGCCAAGGACACAGGATCATTTCTTCGACGTCGTGTTGACTCACAATTTTATAGATTTTTTTTGCTGTTAAATAACACTTGGAATAGAGTATAATTATGTAGTACTTTCTTGAAGACATGGCCTTGTAATCGATGGTGTTTGTTTATTAGAAACTATATAATATTTGCCTATTTGATTTCCCACTATCCACTGCCAATAAAATATGATGAGCAGCTGAGCACGTGCATGCACAAGTTGGAGCACTTAATGGCTTTGAAAAAAATTAAGTTCAACTTGATTGATTAATATTCATAAAAAATGTCAAATTTATAGGACCCAATGTGGATCTTTGATTTTAATTCTTATCTGGTAGTTGTGAAAAATCTTTGAACATTGCTATATGATTAAATTTGATCTCATGTTTGAGCATATATACAAGATTCTCGTGACTTTAGAAGAGTTTGAAAAAAATGCAAAAGTATCTAAACGCATCATTTCATATTCATGATACACAAACATAACTTTTAAAATAAAATATGATTCTCTAGTAATTATTTATGCAAAATAAATATATTTTTTTTCAAACTAAACTGGATGCCCAAGTATCTCTCTTGCACCAACTGTTCTTTCCGACAACTTCTGATTTTTTTTTTGGCACAGTCTTATTTTTTTAATGGTTCAATTTTAAAACATATTAGTTCTTCTAATGTGTGCTGAAGTGCTGAACCATAGTTTTCCTTGATCCAATTAACTGGATTTTATGAATCACACACTTCCAAGGACAAATCATTTATGACAAGACAGGAGTACCTCCAAGTGCATCGATAAATTAATATAAGATTGACTCCAGCTTTTAACTTAACCATTTTAAGTTTTGAAGTTCAGTCTTAAATATATAGATATATTAAATATTAATAAAGAGTTTTATCACATATAATAAATAATAATTTATCTGATTTAAATATAATCATTTTTTGGTAAAAGATATTTATAATTTTATATAATAAAAAATGAGAGATGAAAGCTTAAAGTATAAGGGAGTGAATCTCAACCATATATACTTAGAATAAATAATTAAAATAATATTAACTATTTGTATACAATAATGTGATTAAAATTAATTTCTATCACTTTTTTTTAGATGAACTTCTATCACATATGATCTCTGATATTTGCTGTATATTTATACATGTGCATGCGCAGAAAAGAAAAGAGTCATTATAAACACCCACATGAGTGCACGAAGCTTCAACCCAAAATTTATGACATTGTCGGGAAATTTTGAAGTTATAGTACATTTGAAAAGAGTTGTCTATTTTGAACAAGATCCTAGAGAAAATATTTGCGCGCGACAAAGATTTACTTCTTTTTATTTTTGTGCAAATCAATATTTTTGGTGCAATACTTTGTTTAGAAATGATTATAGCTTTAGTTGTTTTAATTTATTTAAAAATACTTTTACGTTATAAAATTGAGATTTTTTTAATTTTATTGTTCATTTTTATATATCCACTAAATAGAATTAGAGAAAGTTTTAAGGAAGTAAAAAATGATTTAATCAAATGTAATTATATTTTCCTATAATTAAAGTTATTGAATGACTTTAGTAACAATTGTGTAAAACCTCAAATGGAAATTATTTTTAAGTAAAGGAAGTGATTTCCATATTTTATTTATTACTAATAAGTACACTTATTAAAAATCCTAATTTAAAATATAAAAAATCATGAAACAAAAAGAATTATGCAATTATTTAACTTTGATTGGGTTATTGCACACCAATAAGACAGAATAGGAAGTCGTTTAATGTTCCTCACAGTTTCACTTCTTTTTGGGAAATTAAAATATACCGCTTTAGCTCTGTTCCTCTGTGGCCCATTTTATTTTGTTTTTAGAAATAAAATTCATCAGTATGTTACGTGTTGTTTTAACAAGTCTTACCGGTTACCAGCAACCACTATTGTGTATAGATACAACAATTTCCGCAAGAAAGCGACTTCTGAGATTAAAAGACAAAAACAAAAACAATAAAAGTGTTTATCTCTAAATTATGCTGCCAACACGTAATTGGATATTTATGAGAGCGGAAGGGTTAAGAATATGGTAGTATGATTACCCATTTGACACTTTGAAAGGCTATAAAAATAACAAAACAAGAAATATCAGGAAAGGATAAACACATAAATGTTAGTTTATTCTCAAAGGGTCCACAGTTGACAAAAACTCAATAATCAATGTAGCTTGACAAATGCCATTTTTTGACAAAAACTTTCTTGGTGGTTTTGATGATTATTACTAATCCATGTCAATGTCAGGTTCCAAAGTACAGAGAAATTAACACGACAGTGGTTTAAGGCTTTAAGCATTTCAAGGGGTGAAGTCAAGAGTCATGAGAAACTAACTAACCATTGAAGAATGCAAGAAGAGACAAAAAAAAGGGTGTCCCCAAGATACGCTCATACTCAAGGCACCAATCAGTGCCGGTTGCTTTCTAATGACAAAAGTGTGTAATGGCAAGTCTGGCATTGACAATGAAACCAAAACCTATGACCAAGTTCCTGCACACTTCCCTGCTCCCAGTGCCAGTTGTTCCATTTGGGAAATCTAAGCCATTCATGACAAGAAGTAGGAGATACAGTTGATATTGATTAGCTAGCCAGCATTTTGATTTCTTCATAAGCATCCAACTATGAAGTTGGCAATGATGTTAAAAGCTTGAAATTGTTTCCATCAAGTAGCTGGATTCATTGTGGGCCTAGTGATCAGAAGCATCCAACTGGACCCACCAACTGCACTCATAAATGATAAAATGCTATCCAACATATGATGGGACCAGGAGGCAATGCTAAAAACAAAATATGGGAGACAAAGGTGGTTGATAACATATTTTGACCACATGGGAAGAGTACTAATTTTGTGTAATGCTTATCCAAATTTGTCTTGTAAACAGAGACAAACAATTTTGAATTTTATAGTAGTGAATCAGAGTATACAAAAGAATCCCAAATTGAGGTAGGTTACAACTGGGGACATTATGCAAATATGGGGGGAAAACTAATTGCTTCTTTCATCATTCAAGTAAAAATATATATTGGCAAACTACCAGGAAGAAAAATAATATGGCACATTGCTTTTCAGTTATCTCCATCTAGTGGGCTGAGGGTGATGTCTACTACTAGTAGTACTATCATCTTCACTTTGATCAGTGATCTCTCCACCTATCTTCCTTTTATCTAATCTTGAGTCCTTATGCTCTAGTTGATAATCGCGATGGGAACGGGAAGATTCTCCTCCACTCCTTCGATCCTACAGACAAGAAGGATGAAAGAAAAGATATAAGCATCAGATTACAACAAAAAATTGAACTTTCTTATTATTGGTTCAGTCAACTAAAATGTAAAGTTTGAGAAGGGAGAAGAACACACATCACGGAATAAGAGGTCCTCAGCCTCGAGCATGTGGATCACATGTCCTATTTTAGGCCTCTTTGCCGCATCAGGGTCAACACATCGAAGAGCAACCAACAAAGCCCGTTTAAGAGCCCTTGAAGATGGCTTTTCAGCAATCTTAGGATCAACTACTTCCTCAGATTTTCGATTCCCAACCATACTTTTCAACCACTCTATTAAATTAACCTGCAACAATGCCAACTTCCACAGTTAGGGGAAACTAGAGAAAGAACTGCATAGATAAGTATAAAATGAACAATCTCAAAACTGTTGAGTGTGTTGGTGAAGGTTTCTAAGTTCTAACCTCTCCTTGTGGTTTACTATAATCAACAGGACTTCTTCCAGTAATTATTTCCATAATAAGTATCCCAAAACTATACACGTCACTCTTCTCAGTCAGCATTCCAGTGCATGCATACTCTGGTGCAACGTAACTGCAGAAAAAGAAAGGGGAGAGAATCAGTACTGTGGACTTTAAATTTGAGAGTAAGAATGACTAATAACACATTTTGCTCTTACAGGTATTGAAACTAATTATAATTGGCAACAAAGCTAGGAAAATGCTTAGTTAAACCATACTAACCCAAATGTCCCCATCACTCGAGTAGTGACATAACTATGATCAGCTGACAAAAGCTTAGCAAGCCCAAAATCAGAAACCTTTGGGTTCCATTGGCGATCAATCAGTATGTTGCTTGATTTCACATCTCGGTGGACAACTTTTGGTTCAAGACCTTCATGAAGATAAGCCAATCTGAAAAGATACACAAATTACTGTGATCAAAACCTTTCAAGCATTGACATGTTTACCAGTGAATGCCTGCTAGACCATGAATATAGTACCCTTTTGCCGTGCCCAATATAATGTTCATTCGGATATCCCATGTCATTGGGCTTACAGGTCCAGCATCCCCATGAAGCCACTGTTCTAGATTCCCATTGTTGACATATTCATACACAAGCATCCTGCAATATGAACATTGAATACATACTTCAAAGTTCAAATCTTACATTCTTTAAACTAAACAAACTTTATAGCTTCAATGTTCAAAATGAAAAAAAAAAAAAAAAAATACCTGTATTCCCCCTCAACACAGTATCCAAGCAACCTAACAAGATTCTTGTGCCGCACACGACCAATTGCTTCTACCTCTACTTTAAATTCTCTCTCAGCTTGGCCCCTGAAAATGAGTTAAATATTAAGCACTTACTTCTTAAGAGAAAGACAATCACAAGATCACATTATTCTCACTATACAGCAACAGTAAGTAATCAAAGAAAGAAAGTAATGGAAAAACCCAACAACATATGACAGTACAAAAACTCCTGAAAGTGACAACGACATTATCAAATCAGTAGTAACAAACAAGGAGGCGAAAAGAAAAACGATTCTTTTCTTCACATAAGTAAGCGACTTTTTACAACACAACACCCAGCATCACAAGACAAGGATAACACTCCAAAAAGAAAACAGGTTAAAAAAGTACAAAACAGTAGCAGCAAGAGTAAAACAGAAGAAAAACAAAAATAGAAAAACACAATCACTGTTCACAATAAGCATCAGTTTACTTCAAGCAAGCAAAGCCGCATTCCAGAAACTAACACAACCATTCAATTAGCTCAACCCAAGCAATTTTTTCTTTTCTTTTCTTTTTCAAAACCCCAAAACCAATAAAATAAAATAAATCATTTCCCTTTTTCCAATGCCAGATTCAAAATACTACCAAAGAACCACATAGACAACACCATGAAGAAAAAACAAAAATTATTTCTCAGACAACCAAATTAAAAAAAAAAAAAAAAACACCAAAGAGTAGGCGGTGAGAATAGTCATGAACCGCAAACTAGATTAGTCTCTCACCTAATAGCTTGGGAGACCCCGCTAGTATTTGACCCATAACAAAGAAAAAAATTAAAAAAACCCAGTTCGCACAGACACCACTGTCACAGAAGCTTCATTTATTCTTCAGCCACCCTAATTAATTCCCAAAATAAATAAAACAAAGTTATTGAGTGACAGAGGACAAAGTTATTTGAATCGAATCCATTCTCTAGTTTCTAATACCCATTCTCTATCATTTTTTTTAAAAAAAATTTGGTCTTTAACAGAGTCCAACAACATCTTGTGATCCATATCCGTATATCGCGTGATTCATGTAGCTGACCTCACTTAATTCAAATTACTACATGACGAAACTGAAGCATGAAATAAGAAAGATTAGAATATTTCTGAGAAACGTACTTGTTATTCAAAAGGTTCTTAACAGCAACTTTTGTGCCATCGGGCAACAAGCCACAGTACACGATTCCGTAGCCACCTTCGCCGATGACGTTCTCTTCGCACAACCCATTAGTGGCGGATTCGAGTTCTCGGAGCGTGTACCACCTTCCCCACCCGAGATGTGACACTTCGGGGCCCACACTCCCGCTTCCGAGCGACGACGACGCCGTTTCGCACACGCTCGCGGCTGCTCTGCTCTCGCCGCTAGAGTAGAGCGCCGCCATGGCGGCGGAGCGAGGGTGGTCGGGTTTTGGCGGCAGTGGAGGAGGAGGGGGGAGGTGGCCGGTGTCGGGGGGTGGGGGGACGTGGACGATCTCGAGGATTTCTTTGGAGATTGGGGGAGTGGGGTGACGGCGGTGCTTGTGGTGGTGGTGGTGGTGGTGGTGGTGGCGGCGGCGGGAGGTGAGGCAGAGGGAGAGGAGGAAGAGGGTGATGACGATGAGGGATCCGACGAGGATGCCGATGAGGACCCAGAGGCGGAGGCCGAAGATTGAAGTGCGTTTGGAGAGCTCTGTGTCGACGAAAGCGGCGTCGTATACTGAGAACATGGTTGTGGTTGAAATCAAAACAAAGAAACAAAAAGAGAGTGTTTGTGTGTTAGAAACTAGAGAATGGGCTTTGAGTGACAGAGGACAAAGTTATTTGAATGGAATCCAGAGAGTGAGAGAGAAAGTACTAAGGAGGGAACATGTGTGTGAGAGAATCGTAATTGGGAGGAAGACAAGAAATGAATGCTATTGGATTTGGAGAAGCTGCTTATTTATTTATACACTAATTCGTCACTCAAGAGAAGAGAGTCATAAAATGTGACAAAGAATATTTAGGAATTACGATCCTTCGCAGTTGGCACCTCTGCAATTTACAACTTACTATATTACAAGCCTTACAGGTTACAAGGTTACTTGTCTTGAGCTTTTTTCATGTAGCCAAAATAAAATTGATAAGACCATCGAGGCATTTATACAATAAATCATATTAAAAGTTTTTTTTTTACTGAATCATATTATTAAAAGTTATATATTTCATAAACATACATTACTTTGATAAATATATTATATTATAAAATATAATATTTAATAAAATTATTGAATTTTGTTGCGTATTATATTTAATAAACACAACATTCAATAATATATAGAAAAAATATATGTTTATATAAATACTACATTAATATTTGTACTTAAGTATATTTTAATTTTCTAGTTTGACTACTTTAAAATATGTTTTATGAATAATAATAATAATAGTAGTAGTAATTGAAAATATAAGAACTTTTTTTAACATATAATTAAATTTAAACAATTCATAATATATTTGTTAAGCATATATTACTTTGACGAATTATATTATAATATTTATTAATATTATTGAATTTTATATATTTATATTAAAATTATGTTAATAATTTTACCGAATTAATTTAAAATTTTTAATTTGACCATATTTAAAATAATTCATATTACATATATTTATCAAATTATATATATATATATATATATATATATATATATATATATATATATATATATACTTTGTTTGTGTTTGTGTGTGGTTTCATTATTATTCAATATTTTTTTATATTTTTTAAATTATTGACTATTTTTAACATATGGTTTTACTGTTTTCTTAAATTTTAAAATTTTTTATGCTAGAAATTTACTTTTCTTTTTAATTACTTATACTTCATTGAAATTTATAAAAAAAATTGTCAATTATCAAGTTAAAAATAATTGAAAATTTAATAAGTTGTCAAATCAAACTAAACTACAAATTATAAGTTTAATTTTATTTGGATCCGATATTGTAATCAATTCAAATAAAAACTTAAAACTATAATTCTGAGTTCAATTAGAATGATTTTTTTTATATATTGTACTGCAAACACCTAATAGTGGGGGCAGGAATTAGAGTTCTTTAATAATCGCAGCTATATTTAGGCATGTACTTTGATTAGGTAGCTCAAGAAAGTCTGCTTTTGATGCACGTAGCTCGCTAAAGTCGGATGCTTTGTGTTGGTTAGTAAATTATAAGTGAATTAATAGTCTAGGGTTTCTTTAAGAATGCATTATACTGGAACAAAAATATTGGATTAATTATTATTAAAATAATGACACATTAGTCGCCTCATGTAGGCCTTATGAGTTTATCAATTTCTTAAAAGAAAAATAGAGTGCCACTCCTTAAAGGTACGATGGTAGAACCCACCTAGGATGTCTTTTATTTATGCAATATTTTTTTTTTTTACAATGGTGATAATAATATTAAAATATAAATTTTGTGTAAATTATTCAAATTCTGATTTCTTAATAATGAAAAAAAAAAGGTACACACTTTTGATTATCCCGGGTATTTTTAATTTTATTTTGTAGTTGTCCCATGCATTGATCTCTTGTGATTACCCAATTAACCCCTACTGAAACTACTATCATTAAGTTTGCGTCCAGATCAAATTCCTTATAAAGTTTCAAAGTCATATCTATTGTACTTGTTTTTTTATGAGCATTCTTAAACATAGTTAGAGTCTAAAAGTAACGGGAAAAGAGTTATTTCTATAGGCAACTATATAATATTTTAAAAAATAAAAAATTCACGGTTTATGATAGAGGAAATATGCAATTCAAAATTGGATAAAAATGCTGTTATAAAAAAACTACAGAGACTAGGGATCATTTTATCGTTTCACACCGACAGATTTGTAACCTGAATTCCATTTGGATTCAATTTTGAAAATTGAGACGAAACCAAACCAGATAGAAGATTTTTTGGGGGGTCGATGGGCCATATATAGAGTACTTTCAAGTTAAAGAATGTGATATTCAACAATCCGTATTATAAAAATGGGGTGCACCAAGCTAAAAATAGGTGCGTTAAAGAATTACCTACTTGAAAATTAGACTGCATGTGAAGATCACATTCATTTAGGCCATTGTTATGTTCACTCCCTGTTTTGTTAAGTTTACTCTATCTCTATATTAAAATACACATCCCTTTTGCCTTGACAAATAAAAATGAGTTTAATTGATTTATATTGTCAGTGTAAAGTTTTTTACGCTATCCACCAATAATATTTAATAAAAATATTTAATTTCATAAAATAAGAAATAATTTCTTTAATTTATATCATAATTATTTTTTATTTTGTAATATTTTTTAGTGAAATGAAAAAAGGCATTGTTGCATTTCAATGGAATTTTTATTTCACTAAAATAAATATTATAAAATATAAATATAAATAAACGACATTATTTAGTTTTTCTTAAAAAATATTTGTTCCAATTCTTAGTAATTGTCTGTCAATGTTGTAGCATCACGTTTTTTTTCCTAATGGAATCCTAATTAATATCCAGAGAATAATCATTTTATCTGACTAAAAGAAAATCACTGGATTCTACATCATTTATTTCACATCTTAACTTTATTAAGAAACAAATATATGGAACACAAATTACTGAGCATATCAAATGTTGGGTGAACTGAAATTTTTCGGTACAAAAAGTCAATAAATAATCTGGGATATGCATAGACATTAAATTGAACTCCTAATTACCTGTTTAGAGAACAAAATTATGTATAACCATGACACATCATATTGGTATATCATTGAGCATATCTTACCATAATATTATCATACTATATAGAATGATATACATTACAAAATTTGTCTGTCTAAACAGCTGAATGACTGTTGATAATTTTTTCAGGCATAAATTGTTGGTGGCACATAGAAGTATCAATAGACTTGGAGCTTCTGCAGCTTCTGATGTGGAGCCTATCTTATCACCTGTGCAAATTGATCATAGTCAGCTTCTTATCGATGGACTAATTGATCTTTCGCCGTTTTGTTTTGTACTTAAACAATTGCTATTTAATTCATGTGAATATAAGCACATGGAAAAAAGACTTTTTTGTTCCAATATTATTTGTAATTGTTTTTGTATAATATATGTTATGAATAAGTTAATTTCTATGAAATTTCTTTTTTATCGAATGAAAATTGAATAAAATTAGACTTAGTAGAAATCATCTAGAGTCGATGATTTAGGTAATGATGTGTTTCACATTGGATGATTGACTTTGATCGAAATGTGGAGTAGGATTGATCAAAGTGTAACATCTGGAGTAGGATAATTGACACTGTATAATCTAATAACTAATTGAGTTGTGATCAACTATTCAAAATGACATTGACATATAAGAATTGAAATAACAAAAAATCATGGTATAGTGTTTGTAAACAATTATAAGGAGTAATGTAATGTTTAAGGGATGTGAGTGTGTAATGCTTTCAAATAATTAATAGAATGGTGTGGGGGATAAAAAAAAGTAAAGAAGAGTTCATATAATTTTATGAGACTTATAATTTGATTTTTTTTTGATAAATTTTATAGTGATTTTATGAGGTTTTAATTTGAATTTAAAGTATTTTAATCTTAATTTTTCATTTTAATATAATGAATAAAAATAATCGTTCTTATTTTAAAAAAAAATCATTTTCATATGAAACATTCTCTTTATATATAAATAATAACATTTATTAGTAAAAAGGTCCTAAAAAAATAAGTTATTGGACCAAATAATAATCATTGATGACTAACCATATATTTAAAAGTATGCTAGCTAACTCCACTGATGTTCATCAGTTTATTTATATATCTAATTATTAACATTATATAATATATATATATATATATATATATATATATATATATATATATATATATATATATATATATATATATATTATTGTTATAAAATTGGATGACTTTTAGATATTATTATATTTTGTTTTTATTTCTTTTTTTATTGTGAATGTTATTTGATTGTTATTATGCAAGTGAGATCAAATAATCTTTTAAAACTTAAAAAAATATGAGTTATAAATACATATGTTTTCTTCTTATATACTTTGAAATAAAAATTAATTTTAATTTTACAAGTAAAATTAATAAATAATTTTATAAAATAATTATTTATTAAATATTTATTTGTTAGAGATTAAATATTTAAATAGTTAAAATAAAAAAATCTAGCCGGGGGTTTCCTGTGTCCAGTCATTTTAAAAAATTGTTTGTAATTGTTTAAATATTTATCTTTCATTAAATATTATTTTTAAAAATTTGTCATTTTTACACATAAAAATGAAACTAATTTTATATTAAATGATAATAGCAACCAACACAATTAATTTTATACAATTTTACACTAATTATTACTTTAAAAATTACAATAAAACAAAATATACAATTAATTTTACACTAATTAATTATTATTATTATAATAATAATAACATACAAAATTAATTTTATAGTAATTAATCTAAAAATATATATGTATAAATATGAAAATTTTCAAGAGAGCTAGGGGGCTGGGACCCTTTCACGGAGCTTTCACGAGAGTGGAAATGGGACTAATTAATTGATCTTGGTCTTTCTTTTAAAGTGCCTTGACCATTTAAAGTTAAAAGAACAAGATTAACTTTGCCATATTACTACGGGAAAAGTGAGATATTGATTTTCGATGGGAAATTACGTTACATGTACAACATATATGCATATAAAACCTGTGCCAGAAGAATTAATCCCATTCCTTGTTCATCTATTATAGCTACTCTACTCTTTTTTCTATCTTCATCAATTCCATGGCTGATCTTGTAAGGCCAAGACACCATGCCAGTAGTTTCTTTTGATCTTCTCCTCCGGATCTCCATGCCCTTGTTGCTTTTATCCAAATATAATATCCGGAAAATGCCACCCCATTTCAACTTCATCCAAAGACCACCATATATAGTCTCCATTGCTAGCTAGCTTTCTTGTTTATTGCTTGGCTAGACTGCTCAAGTTAACTTTGCTACTACTATAAGCCTAAGGCTTCATCACTTTGACACCCTCATGCACGTGTTTGGCTCCTTGTTCTTCACTTGGGAATCTTTCAGTTTCATTATGTACGCGAATGGCTCAACGCAATACATACATCAAATCTATCACCAACCAAACAAAAGGCTTTAGAGGGTAAATCCCTCATTCATGGAATCATTTGTGAGCAAAACAAGGAATTAAATACCTCCTCCCCCTTACTCGATTGATTTGGCCAAATGAGAAGAAAAGGAGAAAAATTGCTTGCTTCCTTTGAACAAGGCCAAGATGAAGAGGAAGTGATGAATGCTTGAATTCGTAATGCCAATTTGAAAATTTGAAGAATTTAAAGAAAAGGCTTAATTTTATTTTATGCCTCCAAAGTTTCATAATATCACAAATTTTACTCTTCAATTTTTTTTCCATGAACTTTATTCTTCAATTTACAAAACATTACAAAGTTTGCCTTCACATAGAAAAAACGCCACAATTAAGACCTTTTTGTGACGGTTTTTCCTTTAAATAACCACAATTAAGACAATTTTTCATTAATTGTGACGCTTTTGCTAAATTCATGTTGAACTGAAAGCGAAATCAATTTTGATGTTGTCCGACGCACACACCTGTGACCAAAATCGATTCAAATTTCCGGTTGATTCTTTCATCTTTTTGCTAATGATTACAGAGGATTATATATATAGTTGAGACCAGGTAGCAAGTATTATTAATATAATATACACGCATGAAAAGAAGAAACTTTATCTACACTGTTTTATTGCTTTATATATACAAGGCAGACGGCACCCCCTAAGTCCTAACACCGCTCTTTTATACTAATTCTAAGCTTCACAGCATAACACACAAAAGCACTCAACAGACTGTACAGAGTATAGCCTCCAAAAGTGACCTAACAGGACTCTCATTGTCCTGCATGCCAAGGACAATCATCTTCAAAAGATATACACAAAACAGCAGCATAACTCGATCTAACAGTGCCTAAAACAAATAAAAACTCAATCCAAAAGGTATACATATACTTATATATACGAGTTATATACACATGCAAGCATCTAGATACTACACTTCCTTTCAGCAAAACCTTTGTCTTTTCCCTTTCTTGCTCCACCACTTTATGTGCATTCAGAAAATATATTGAAAACACTCTTCAGGGCAAACCACTGGCTACATCCTAAGCAGACAAAACAGCACTCTCGGATTTATTGGTGAAGGATTTGCTGCAAATATTAACAAACTTCGACTTGTCAGAGTCGGTATCATATGATGAAAGCAGCCTCTTCTGCATTAAAGGTTTGGCAAGAAAAGAATCAGCCAATAGACTATGATGAAGTACATGTTATGAAAAGTAAAACAAAATAAACGATGCTAGGATTTTGCCAAGCAGAATAATAAGACAACACTTGCAGTGACAGCATGGAACATACAGTACACTAAAATTAGGAACATACAGAATAATAACTATTGGAAACAAACTTACATGATCCTCAAATTCAGGACTCATTAAATTGACGGAGAGATTTGTCATCAACAACAATACCTGCAAAACAGCACAATACAAATTAGGCAGACAAGCTAAGAACTTAAACCCCAAAAATTAGACTCCTTTTTCAAACCTGGGAACTCTGCATTCCAAAAAGAAAAGAATGATCGAGGCAAAAAAAATTATGTACTTGGCATTACATACCGTTTCCACATTTATTGGGTCCATCTGTTGTAGTTTCTGTAGGTGATTAGTTGAATTTGGATCGAATACACTGCCAATGAAGCTGTAGACTTGTGCAAAATCTGGCATTACTGCATGGACAAGTCAAACTTATCAACAAGAGCATGGCAAGAATCATGAACATAGGAGTGAAACATGCACAACAATTGCAATGTCAGCCATATAGCATACCACAACATAACAAACTTAGCAACATTAATACTATTCATATACATTTCTATTTATACACAAATAAGACAATGCAAGAGTTAAATAATGATGTAAATGAATTAAAAAAACCACTCAGGGAAATTGGCAAAACTTATAGTTATTTATATGCACTACGCACTTCAGAAAGTAAATTCAGAGAAGAGAAAAAGAAAGTGTATTATTCATTTTATAAGGTCCAGATGAGTTGAATTAAATATACCTAGCCCAGCCCTACTTGTTTCTTGAAGTCCCAACAACACATGAAAATGCATATGTTGAATTAAGGGCCCACTCCCAACTCCTGGCCAGCCAACCCTAAGCCAACTCTAAAGTATATTATCATTTTATGACACCAGATCACAAAAAATATAACTTTACTATTACTCCTGTTGTCTCAAAATAGCAGCTCTAGAATTCTATAAATAGTCTAGTTTCTTTCATTCTTTTTGAACTGTCCTCTATATATAGCAGCTCTAGCTCTGCTTCTTGTGCTGAAAATGATTATATATAAACAAATGGAAACTTTAGTAAGTGTTATTTTAGCATATTTTTACTTCCTTGAGGCTTGAACTGAAAGCTTCAAGGAACATCATGAAATTCCTTATGCACACTTCCTATGAACTTTTACAAAACCGATCAAAACTTGTTGTTCAACATTAAATTTTCTTGATCTTGGATACATTTAAATGAACTCTTTAATATCTTTGGTTTATATTTTACAATTTTAGGCCATTCAGATTTCATTCTCAGGTTCAGTCCAATGCGATTAATCACTATACTTTTATAGCACCAAGTCCAGCCTACAATGTAGAGTTTCACAATAATGTAAAAATTACAACTTCAACCTCTCCCTCTTCTCCCCTACTAGTCCTGCACTCCTTCTTGTAGTTATACTGATATAACGACAATTGATAAAAGTGATCAAATATAATATTGTACACTGAAATCACACACATTACAGCAATACACTAGCTGTCCCAGAGACATCCTACAGAGAGTATTCTCTGACCACAAATAACAAATAACTTCACACTGCCTACTTACACAACCTACCTACAATCAGATATATACTCCTAAATCTACATAACTACCAGCAGTTTTTTTTTTGTTTTTTTATACAAGACTGGGCAGAATCAAACCAGCATCCCTCAAGGCACTACCAGCAGTTATTTTCTACACATAATTGTCATCCTACAGTTTATAATGCATAGCTAACTGCCAGAATTTATTTTCTATACAGAACTGTCACCCTGGAGTTTTTAATACAGAACTGATTTCTAAAACAGTTATTTTCTACACATAACTATTAAGCGTTTAGAGACAGGTCGCACCAACACCTATTATTTCGAACACATAACTGTCATAGTGATAACTGTGCGAAATATAAACTAATTTGATAGTCAATTTGGATTAATAAGTGGGTATAATTTCTTTACTTTATTATTATTTTTAATGAAATAATGAAGAAACTAATATCTTTTCTATTTTGATTAGCAAAATTCAAAAGAAGAGAATTTTAAGTGCTTTAGAGGAAAAATTGATACAAAAACTGGAAAAAAAAAGGCCTTGAAGAAAAACTGAAGAAGTTGACAGCTTGCTTAGCGCACCACCCAGGCTTAGTGCGTGTCCGCGCTTAGCACGCAACACACGCTTAGCGCGAAAATCCTGCACTAAGCGCGAGGTCAGCATGAAAAGTAAACTACCTTAGGCCTATAAAAGGAGTAGGAAGCTGAAGGAAAACACACATAGAGTCTCAGAGCTATCCAAAGCCTGGATCTATCCCTTAGGGGAAACCCCTTTGCTTGTTACTGGTCATCTATCATCTTCTTCTATCACCCTTTTTCTTTTGTAAAGCCTCTCATGACTATGAGAGACTAAACCCCCTCAGTTGGGGCCTAGCAGCCAAAAAGCCTTTGTAATGTAACTGTTCTTCTTATCTATTAATGCAATCTCAATTTCTATTGTTGGGTTTTAGGGGCAGGGGTGGGGGCGGGACGAGGTAAGCAAAACCCGACCTCGACCCTCCCCGTTACCATGCCTACCTTATATATATATATATATATATTATTTACTATTCCTATTTCTTCTATTAATTAAAGAAATAATTTGAAAATAAAACAGCAAGTACAAAAATGAGTAATACCCCTAGTAGAGACTGGTACGACTCAATTCAACATTGTATTCATTTGGGCTGGTTCACAAATTCTTGTTTCAGTTATTTCCTTAATATCCTAATGGATGAAAAGCTTTATCTTTTAGTAGTTGATTCCTATATAGCATTCTACAACTACACAAATAACTGCATAAGACATAGGGAGTGGGGACAATTGGGCAATTCCTAAACCAAAATCCTCAGAAAATGGCCTTCAACAGAATTACGAGTTTCAGGATTTCTTTTCCCATTTTAATTGAACCAAAACTCAAGAAGTGCCCCCACAATCACAAATTACTTTCTCTAAGTTTTATCATAAGATCTACTAAAAAAATTTATGATTCTTCCATTATTCAAGCAGAATCAAGTGCAAATTAAGAGATAAAAAAGCATTCCAACCTTTAATTGGCTTGCCCTGGTCACCTTGATTAATCCTTTTGCTACGAGGCCAAGTCGGAGGGGTGCTCTCATTACTACTGCTGTAGCAACAATTAAGAGGAGCAGCTTGTCCAGCTCCAGTCAATCCCATGTCATCTAACAAGCAAACCAAAAAACTTTCCAACTTAGCTGAGCCTTCCTTAACTTTGAATTCATCACAGAATAATTACATATTTGAATAATAAAAAATGTAAAAAAAAAAATTATGAGTTCAGGACAAACAATACCTCTGGTCACTTGTGGCACATTGCCTGGTTGTGGTGTAGTATTATAATTCCAAGATGATAAAGGCATGTTAGTAACTGGAGTTCCAAGCACAGATGAAGAATCTGGGCTATAAATGTATGCAGGTTCAATGAAAGCAGATGAAGATTGCAATGGGCCCATAACTTGGGATACAGTAGGAGCTGATAAAATGCAAAAATAAAAACCATGTTATTCAAAATTAGATACAATAGACAAAACCACTGAACATTAAAAGTGGTTGGCATTGACTATACTAACTTTTAGGAGCTTTTTGAGGGTATGGGCGAGCAGCTTTTCTCTTTGGCCGAGGAGGAGGTACATGTTCACTTGTTCCATTCTTCTGAACTTTAAGAAAATACTTTTGTGCATGACTTCGTATCTGCCAAATAGAATTTTACATAGAACAGTGAAGAATGCATAGTTAGAAGAACATGTAAGTGTAAGAAATTTACCACAAGAAAATTGGTGAAATAAACACTATACACATTATATAACCCAAGATGGAATTCAAAATCCAAGGATAATGTGAAATCAAGAACAAATTTATTATTGTGATTTTTCACTGTTTTCAAAAGAAACCAAAATCATCTAACATCCGCTAGTAACTTGTTCTTTGTTTCCTTTTACTTATATTATAAATACCTGGATAACTGTTTTTGAACCAACAAATGCTTCAATCTTTTTCCAGTCCCGATCAAATCTGGAATTAGTCAAGCAAAAGTGAGAAACACAGAAAAAAAAAAGTAAAAATATACAAATAAATCATAAATTAATCATTATTGTTACATATACTGGTTTTGGCATGAAATCAACAGAAGGAAAAAAAAAAACTTTGGTTTTGGGTGCATAGGTGATGTTATCCAGAGAGCATGGAATTGCATTTTTTGGTGAGCACAATGCACACTGGCAAAATAGCAACCAATATGGCTTAATGATCTTTTGTTATGCTTCTCTCTAGATGAACTATGGACTTGTAAAATTCTAATTCTTTAACAATCTATCTGCTTCCCTCTAGAAAGCATTCCATTACAGAATCTGCATTCTGTGGCTCGTTCCTTAATTGGAAGGGTGTCGACAACCAAAGATTGGAAAGTCTAAACACTACAGAATATGTTGTAAATAAACCATAAACCCTTGAAATAATAAAAGCAATAGCTTAAAACAGACCAGGTTGTTCTCTGATAAGTACAGATGCTGCTCTTTCAGAGTTTCAGGTAAAATTGCTTGCAACATGACTAAATACAAAATGTCAAAAACTAGTTAGAACTAAATTACTTTTCACTGTGATACTTATAACCCCACCACCCTACATTCCAATCATTAACTTGTTCACACCCTACCAGACTTGAAGTTATTAAGGACCAAACGCTTAAGTAAATTTAATTTTCCCATCCTAAAAAAGTTACTTTTGCTAACCCTCCCCATCTTACTCAAAACTAAAAACCCAAATAAAACAACAGCAACCAAACCATATCAAAATTATAAAGAAAAAGTAAATAATTTTAAAAAAATCCCAATTAAAACACAACCCTGCACAATTCACACTCCAGCCACCTATTCCTTACTACTTGTCTGATTAAATAAGAAACGTAACTCACGATTAACCAATCAACTTTAATTATCTAGAATCCTCAAGAACTGGCAAATTCCCAAAATAAAATAAAATGAAAACTAAAACAGTCACCAATCCTCCAATCCCTTTAATTATCTAGAATCCTCAAGAACGGGCAAATGCCCCAAAGTTACAAAAAATTAAAACAGCCGGAGCCTAATTCACACCACATGAATTTCAATTCCATGAAAAACAAAGCATAATATAAAAATGAATTAAGAAAAAAAGGGACTCACAATTGGAGAGCTTCTAGAAACTTGTCGTGCTCCTGCTCGGTCCAGCTCTCCCTGGACTTGGTAATCGTGTAGGGTTTCCGGATCTTCTTATTCGGATCCTCGACGGCGGAGGGAGCAGCCGGAGCCGGCGGCGGCGGCGGTGGAAGATTGTTGACGCCGGGAAGGGTCATGTTGGAGGGATCGAAGAAGTAGAAGCCTTGAGCGGGGTTTGGGTTCACCGACACCATCAAGACACCCAAACAGCAATCCTCAATCGAATCGAATTCGAATCAATTAGTGTTTCGTGTTTCCCAATAACTCTGTTTCTGTTTGTGTTTCGTTTTTTTATGTATGTGTCACTGTGCGCTGTGATTCTTGTCTTGGGTTTCGCTCGTCCTCTCGCGATCTTAAACCGCATCAACTAACCTCCTTTATATAGACCGTCGAGGATGAAATGACGTTTTTGTCCTTGGACCTATATAGTGACAAGTGAGTCACCCTATGGCGGTTATTATCTGGTTTATAGTGAATATACTATATACTATTCTCATTCCCATTTTTTCCTGGTCACAATTTATTCTGCCTTTTAAAATGTACCTGTATGTATTTTGCTTAGATATGTTTTGTTTTAAGAAAATTAATATTAAAATGTTTCAAAAAGGAAATAAAATAACATTGTAAGTTTGTGACTAAGGAAACATGATACTAGAACTGAGAAAGAAAAATGGGATAATAGTAGCTAGTTAAACCTAAAAACTGATAAGAATGGATTTTTTTTTTTCACCATTAATTTTTGTTGGTGAATATATTCTCCTCAAATATATCTTTTGATGTCTAAAAAATAGTTGAATATTTTGCTTACTGAAAGTATACTTATATATGATTTTCTGTGTAATTTTTTTCACAGACGAAATAAAAAAGAACCAATAATATTTCATGTTCTCTTAATTTTAATTTATTATGATGTGATTTTTTTTTATTAAAATTCAGTTATGCGATAATATTGTTATTAAACAATAAAACATTTAACTAGAATAATAGCCATTATAATGTCAGCTTCTTTTTCTCATTTTGATATTAATTACAAGTATTTTTAATAACATGCTATAAAACAAGATATTTAAATGATATATCAACGTGAATGTGTTAATTATGACAATTGAATATCCCAAATATTAAAATTATGCAACAGTGACCGAAGAACTAAGAAGCAAAAAAAAAAAACACAACAACAACATCAAAGCGTAGCTTCAAAGGTCCTATGTTGACTTTCCTTTTTGCCAAAATGATGTTATAGTCCTTACAAGTAATAAGTTGGGAAGGCCAGGGGATTAATAGAAAATTGTGACAATAATTTAAACTTAGGGTAAAAAACAAGGGGCAATAGCACATTTGATTTTGATAAGGATTAACATGGGCTCCATGAATTCTTAGCTTAAAAAACAACTTATTTTATGTCATAAAAAATAAAATAGTCTATGTTGTATGAATGGACACGTATTACATTTAAATTACCATTCGTTTATTAAACAACTTGTTATTAATTAAAGGTAAATAAAAAGTAATTTTAAATGTTCAGGGATTGAAACCTGGAAGGTACGTACTTAAACACTTTTCAAAAGGCTATAAAATCTATGTATATTTTAAACAGACGTGATTATGGGCGAAATGATTCTCGTGGTCGTGATTAAAAACCTATAACTATATATTAATAATAGGAATTATTTTATTTGATGTACATATTTTATAGGATAATTTAATCTTTAAATTACTTCTTAAATTTTAATTTTTTTAACTTACATTAACTTTTCACTATTTTTATATTATTATTTTTTATTAATTATATTTAATCTATTTTTTTATTATTTAAAATTTAAAGAGACACGACTTCCCTGGTAAATAATAGTGAAAGAGGCACAAGTATGAGAAGACAAATAGAGTGTGAGTGAGTATGCATGACTAAATTAATTTTATATATATATATATATATATATATATATATATATATATATATATATATATATATATATATATATATATCGCTATTATTCCCAACCTGTGTTGTCGAACAAAGCTAACTTTATGTGGGAAAATTCTAACTTGATCCAGAAGAATCACGAATTAATAAAGACAAGTACTATTACCCAATACCCTTCCTTAGAAAAGGAAAATTTATATTTATACAATAACTTGTTACAGCCTTTTTACAACAAAAGGAGATGAAAAAAAAATATTATAAAAAACATAAAAAAAAAACTCAACCTAGATGTACAATTTGTCGCATCAAATTTAGGAGTTAAAAAAAAAAAAAAACTTGTCATGACCACTATCCTAAAAAAAAGAAAGAGATGAAGTTGTCGATCACACGGGCTAATAAACTAAAACTCTAGTTTTTTTAGAGGACTTAAACTCGTTAAATTAAATCATTTTGTTATAATTTTATATTTTTTCTCACTTTTAGCTCAATTTTCAAAAATAGTTAGTGACACAAAAATAAAAATAAAAACATATTTTTCAAAATATAATCATTACAAGAAAACAAATGTAATTTACTTGGAAATTACATTTTGTATTTTAAAAATTATTCAGAGCTTATTTGTAAATAGTGGCACACGTTTAATATATTTTTATTACAAAATACATTGTATGTTGGTTTTATTGAAAAATAAATTTATATTCTTAATAAAATCAAATGAACTTATCTAATGATAAAAGATATTAATAATATTAAAAATAAATCATTAATATTACTGACGATGTATTTACTATCCAATAACAATAAAAAAATCATGTAATGAAGCATTATCACCAACTATAATAAAATTTTGAAAGGGAATAGTAAATGGGCAATAAAAATAAAAATAAATAAATCTTGCAAAAAAATCTGAGTTTTTCAATAATAATGAATTGAGAAAATCTAAAGTATCAAAATGAAATATCTATTTACCGAATATTGCTAGAGTATGTTTTAGTATTAAGATTTTAGAATAAAATATGGAGGACAAATCATAGACATGCCTATATCCCAAGTTCCTAACATGAAAATAAAGATAATTATTTTTATTAAGTTATTTTATGTTAATTTAACCAAATTTAATTACAATTAAATATGAAAAGTAGATAAATCATTAATTAAGAGTTTGAACACTTTATAGGAATTTCTTTTGACGCTAACCAGTGGTGCATGGGACCTCAACGTATTCAGGTTTAGGTGAGGCACATGAAATTTTGGTCCAAAGCCCCCCTCAGGGTGTCAGATCCATCCATAAATCATGAATTCTATAGCCATATGCACATGCTTCACTATTACGCCTTTCTCTTGGTTCATTCTTGCGACAAAGCAATGTCTCCCACAAAGTGCACTTATGTTACTATTGTAATCCAGATTGATTATTGAAAAAAAAAAAAACTGAGAATGATTTGACTCACGTTACAACATGTTGAGGACTGTTTTTGCACTCAACACAAACACACAATCGAGTGAGAATTGAAATATAAGACACAATGAGAAATATAAGGTGATTGGATAAAAGAGAGAAAAATTACAAGTTTGATCAACAAAAATTAACATTTTAACAAAAGTTAACATTTGATGAATATACAATCAAAGTCTGAAATTCCATTAATGTTAACTTAACTGCAAGTAATTTGTAAATATATACCACAAATATACTTGATACATAATAAGAGAAAGAGATAAAAGTACCTATAATTATATAATAAATGATATGATGTAATAAGAGGAAATAAATAGGAAAAAAATTATGAGTGTTAACAAGTTGTTTGAAGTAAACAATTATTTATGTATTATAACTCTAGCATATTATTATTTTTCCTCACCTATGACAAAATCTTGTTTTATTGACATGAAATGATTGTGATAAAGAACACAATGCCATACAAGATAATTAAAACATCATTGCATCAACTTGACAATTACATTAATAACATCATTATATATAAAATTACAAGGAACAAATTAAAAAATAAACCATTTTTCTAAGTATAAAATTACAAGAAGATTGAAAGAAAAGTTAAGATTGATGAATGATGTAGACACCTTTTATATATTACATATACATTTCTTCAATATCTATTATTTTTTTCTAATTTTTTTTTTGTATCATACTGTATCAACTATCATATATACACTTCTATCTCTTTTCTTTTATAGGTGTTGAATAGAGTTTGGTGTAGCCAAACTTTTCCCAACAAATAATGAAAAACAAATTAAGGAGACTTTTGCGTCCACTTCACAGAAAAATACACCACAATCTTCCATCTTTCAAAGATGCATTTTGACAAAGAATGGTTTACAAGCTTATCCTTTTGAAGTAATATAGCAAGTTGGTAGCTCGGGCTTAAAACTTTGAACTAATTTACCTTATTTAAAAATAATACTTACTTTTTTTTAATCTTTTTGAGTTTTTGAAAAATAAAAAATGAATTAATCTCCTAAAAAAATTGAAGCAAATATGAGCTCAACAATTAATTGAACAGCTTTGAGGAAAATAATTAAGAAATATGACTCTAAAAAAACCACTCTATCTCAAGGTTTCATATTCAAAATTAATTAAACAGAACAATAATGTATAAAAAGAATTAGTAAGTTAATTAATAATTTAGTGTCCAAGATAAATCTACGATTAAATGATTCAAATTGAGAAAATATTAGCATCATATTACCACGTTGAGATTAAAATCACACTGAAATCACTACAAAAATAATTATTTATTGCTTCAAAAAATTATGATAAATTTTACTCATGTTACCAAACATTCACCCGAAAACTATCCTCTCTGCCTTTCTCCACTTCCCCTCTATCTCTGCATCATCTATCCATTGTCTCATTTTCTTTGCCCATCCACTTTTATCTTTTTCACTGCAGAAACAGGAAGATAAGTGATGATTTCAAATTATTTTTTGGGGACTCGTATCCTCTTTGGCACTTCCCTCTCTGATCTCTCCATGCTCTGTCTCTCCAATTCCTTTCCATAATTTTTCCATCTTCTATGTCTTTATACTTGTCTTTTCCACAACATTGACACGAGAACAGAAAAGAATTTAAATTGTTTTTTCAGCATCAATGCATGTCCTTTGCTCGTTATCTTTCACTGAATACGTGGCAGTGGCAAGGTTCAAGTGCTACTGCAAGGCACACAACACACGTTTTGTCCTTTTTTCTCTACTAACTAAACAACAAGAACACAACACGACAAATAGGCACCACTTCAGAGTACAACTCCCATGCAATCACGCGAAGCATTAAAACTCAAAAACACCCTCTTTCTTGACATTCTCCAAACTCAAGTTTGCAAGACAATCTTCTAAGTACAGACTGATTTCTCTCTAAGCTGATGAACAACTTCCACTTAACAGCCGCCCCTGAATCTATTCCAAGTATGAAGTACATGTCATCTTGGCATAATGCTCATCTAAAATAAATTTATACATTTAAGAGAGAATATAACCTTTTAATTTCCAGAATATAAGCATAAAACTTAAAATCGTTGATGCAAATAAAATATAACATTTATTAAAGTAAAGATAGTTTAAAAAAATCATTTACCATGGGGACTGAAACATATACTGCTCAAAATTTGTATTAAATGATAAAATATATCTACAAGCCAACCAACAAACAAACAGTAAAATCTTGGAACATGCTCATAGTCAAAACCTCTCGCAACCTTATACTGGTCTCTTAACACCAGATCCTGCTGGCACACCACATCCTCAAAGCTGTTGTATTGTATTTCTCTTTTATTGATATCTATTGTTGTCCGAGGATCAGATAAAATTTACAAGAAATGCAAATCTGCAAATCTACCTGAACGTATCTGCAAGTAAGCCACAAAACAGAGAGGAAGCACAACCTCCACTCATCTACAAAACTTACACTTCATGCATTAGACTTGTAGAATTTGGGTTCTTCCTCCAGAGGTGTCCCACCCTAGATTAAACTCCAACATATCTTGCTTGTCATTAAACTAGAGTAGCAAATTCCTTATAGCAGTTTAGAAAAATCTCCTCCTGAAGTTCCTGGTTGTTGTTTGGTATGAGCGCATGAGCAGTCCAACACCAATCCCAAGCCCTACACACATCCCAAGGCCAATTCCAACACCAACTCTAACACCAGCATTGAACCATGAGAGTTGTCCATCCTCGTTGAGATACATCTCTTGACAGTAGAAACCATTCCCCATCTTCCCATCAGAATCATAATCATCAACTTCTGAGTCTGTTATCTGCAAGGTATCATCAATGTAAAACAGTTGATATTTCAGAAATCTCAAGGTTCAGGTAAGATGGGGAATGGGCGAAGCTAGACCTCTACTACCCATATCTTGACAATTTGTGCTAAGAGATCAATGCATTTGGAAGGCAATAAGAACTAAAAATTCAATTGTTTTATAGAAATGTGTATGATATAATTGCATGCAGCAAGTCAGATCCTTGGCAGTTGATTATCATATTAAACGCATAAGAAATAACTGAAAGAAAGACTACTATTTCCGTACATTCAACCATAAGGTTCAAGCAATAATCAGAGTTGAAGACTGGAACCACTTCAACAGACAATACTAGAAATGCAATTTACATGACTGAGTTTATAAGCAAAAGATTCATCATCACTTATCAGCTATCGGCTTGATACTGATCCATCTATCAGGCGAGTGTGTGTTTTATTATTTGCACACATTCCAAATCAGATGAACAGAAAAGCATGAGAGGGAGAATTGGCTTTAACATCTGTTAAGAGCATTTCTAACTGAAATCCAAACACACTATAAGAGTACCTCATTGACCAAGGGGGATGCCTATTTCCCAAACTGTTATTGCTATACACATATTGCTTTCTAATGGGGTACATTAAAAAACTAGCAGCAGAACCAGAAAGGTTTGACTATGGATACAATAAAAACAATGAAACTATTGGCGGTAAGAGCACTATAAAATAAGCCTCTTTTTAAAACCATCAGATGACACTTGTTTAAACTG